>NW_006344886.1:0-463 GCF_000327345.1 Myotis davidii
CCTCCATGTTTCCTTTATGTATGAATGTGCGCTTACATTTCTATGTGAGCCCCATGCATATACACAGACATGCTTTTTAACATTACTGAGACTAAAGTCTATGTATGTAATTTTAGCCTGGAAATACTTTTTTTCCCATTTATTCTTTTTCTGCATCATTAAAAATTCTATCTCTGAAGATTTTTGAGTAGGGAAGTCACGTAACTTTGGGAGGCATTAGTGCATAGGATGGGAGGGAATAGTAGAGACAGAGGCTGGAAGCTATTGTGGGAATTCAGCAAGAAGAATTGAGGGCTTGAATGAATCATGGCAGTGTGAATAGAAAGAAGTGCACTGACAGTAGATGTTTCAGGTATACCATTTTCTGGATAGGTCTTAGGGAGTAAGCTGAAATTAAGGGTTTTTACCCTTATGTTTAGAGCCTGGTTAATGACAGGGAAGTCAGAAGGAAAAGAGGGATTTG
>NW_006344887.1:0-463 GCF_000327345.1 Myotis davidii
AAATATTAGCAAATAGAATTCAGCAATATATAAATACATATTTATGTATAATACACCATGGGTAAGTGGAGTTATTCCAAGGTTGCAAGGCTGGTTCAATATTCAAAAATCAAACAATGTAAACCACTATGTTAACCAGCTATAAAGAATAAAAACCACAAGATTATATCAGTTCATTCAGGAAAAGCATCTGACAAAAAATGTATCAAGAACACTCATTTATGATTTTAAAGAAACTTTCATAAAAAAATAGGAATAGAGGAGAAATTCTCAATTTGGTAAAGGACATGTATAAAAACCTACAGCTAACATCATATTTAATGGTGAAAGCTGAATACTTTCCCCTAAGGATGAGGAAAGGCAAGGATGTCTACTCTTTATATTGCTATTAAACATAGTACTCAAGTTCTAGCCAGCACAATAAGGTAAGGAAGAAAATAAAAAAAGTGTACATATTGGAAAT
>NW_006344888.1:0-463 GCF_000327345.1 Myotis davidii
AAATCAATAAAAATATATTTTTTAAAAATAGCTGTCATTTATTAAGCCATTGTTTCATGCCAAAAAGTTTACTCACCTAATCTTACTTAACACTTATAAATCAGGAGCAATACTAACTACCTCATAAAGGTAGTTTAATATTGCTCCTGATTTACAAGTGAAGAAATGGGGTTAGAGATGCCAAGTGACTTAACTACTCTTGTTACCCAGCTAGGAATATCTATTTAATTCTAACCACTGTGTTATACTATCTCTCTTAGCCCCTTCTCTGCTCCCCTAAACCTCCACATATTTATAAACTGGAGATAATTTCTGTGTTCTGTACACCTAGAATAGTGCTTTTCAAAGTAGTGGGTTGTGAAATCAATTTATTAGCTTAAAAAAGGGTAGAAAATATCAGAATTTATCACATTTACTGTTCCTAAAACTTTGGTGTGGTGTATGACTGTGTGTGTGTGTGTGT
>NW_006344889.1:0-463 GCF_000327345.1 Myotis davidii
GCCCTGACAGGGAATCGACCCCTGACCTCCTGGCTCCTGGGTCCACGCTCAACCACGGAGCCACGCCGGCCGAGCTCAGAAAGACTTTAATGAAGAAATGGTCTATGAGAGGGTTATTGAGATCAGTGTGGGCGAGTTCACGTAGGTGAGGCCTCCCGAAGGAGCCAGGATAAAAGTTGATTTAATCCTCTGGGCGTCTGTGAGTGACAGCAGTAGGGCCGGAGAGGCGATTGGGCCGGCTCCCCCGTCCGCAGCCGCCCTGCCGGCAATCCAGGCGGGTCCCTCCTGCCCCGTCTTCCTGAGAGGGAATTCGGATGCCAGGCCAGGAGGGATGAGGGCAATCGGGGGGGCCCCGGGCAGTTGGCACAGGGCATGCTCAGGGTCAAGGCACTGAGTTAGATTTAAAAAGTCACCTATGAGATATTAGTGTTTATTGCATGTCATATCATCCTATTTTTTAAAA
>NW_006344890.1:0-463 GCF_000327345.1 Myotis davidii
ATGTTGAATTTACAAATCAGTTTGGAGAAATTGGCATTTTTTGTAATCTTGAGTCTTCCAATCTGTAAACACGGTGCACTCTACCTTGATTTAAGAGTCTTTAATTTCTCTAACCAATGTTTCATAATTGGAAATGTACAGGTCTTGCATATCTTTTGGTAGATTTATAACTATTTAATATTTTTATGCAATTGTAAATGGTATTTTAACTTAAAATTCTAGGTATTCATTACTAGTATATAGAATACAATTGATCTTTTGTATGTTGATCTTATATCTTGCAAACTTGTTAAAATCAACTTGTTCCAGTAGCTTTTTTGTAGACTCCTATTTAAATGATTGTCATCTCTGAAAAGTTTTTCTTCTTCCTTCCAACATGTAGTCTTTTAATTTATTTTTATTGCTCTGTTGCACTGGCTAGAATCTCCAATACAATATATTTTTATTGATTTCAGAGAAGAAG
>NW_006344891.1:0-463 GCF_000327345.1 Myotis davidii
TCCCTTTATCATTATGTAGTGTCCTTCTTTGTACCTTAATGTAGCTTTTGTTTTAAATTCTATTTTCTCTATTATAAGTTTTGTTACCCCAACTTTTCTTTTCAACTTTCATTTGCATGAAATATCTTTTTCCATCCCTATACTTTTAGTCTCTTTGTATCTCTCATTCTGAGGTGGCTCTCTTGTGGACAGCATACTGTATATTGGGTCTTATTTTCATATCCATTCCACTACCCCATGTCTTCTGAGTAGAGCATTGAAGCCATTTACATTCAAACTGATTACTGATAGGTATGTATGTATAGCCATTTTATTCTTTTAAGTATGTTCCTTTGTTTGTTTGTTTTTCTTCTTCTTAACAAAGGCCCTTTATCATTTTTTATAATACTGACTTTATGTTAATGAACTCATTTAGTTTTGTCATGTCTGGAAAGCTCTTTATTTCTCCTTCAATTTTAAATGA
>NW_006344892.1:0-463 GCF_000327345.1 Myotis davidii
TCCTATCTTTTACCACTTTAATTTTACAAGTCGGTGGGCTAACAATTGCTTAGCTGCTTTAGTACAGATCGTTTCTGATGCCCTCAGTGTTACTCATGGGTAATAGTTAAGCTGATGAAGAGTCCTCCATTTGTTTTATTTCTTGATATTGACACAAGGATTACCTGCTGAAGCTGCTGTACTGGCCTCCTCTCTCCTCACAAAGATTAAAGTGAACAACAATGGTCATTTTTTTAGGTAACTATTGGCATATGGTACTATAGGCAACCTATCATTAAACTTTTCAGTTAGTATCCAGCACAGAAGTTCTATTTTTCTGTAGCATAACAAAGCGGTAGCTTTAAATCACCAATTACCTCTTTGTACCTCAAAATAATACCTGAATTGTATTTTTGGCACAAAAATTTCATCAGTTTATAGTTTAGTAACAGCTACAGTCTTTAACAGAAAGGTATGGAAACAC
>NW_006344893.1:0-463 GCF_000327345.1 Myotis davidii
GGAGGCTGAGCCTGGCAGGGAGCAGGAAGGGAGACGGGCAGGGCGGGAGGCACCTCACAGAGCTCCACAGACCAAAGCTCTATGGAGTAACCGAGTTCTGATCCCACCGTCACTGATCCACTCGGTGCCATTGGGGGAGTCATGTCCCCAAGCCTCAGTTTCCTCATCTGTTAAATGGGAATAATGGCCTCTCATAAAGCTGCTGTGAGAATGAAATAAGGGATGTGGGAATGTTAGCACAATGGCAGGGAGATGAGGGCTGGGAAGGCAGTTGCAATGCCTAACAAGTCATAGGCAAGGGCACCTGGCAGGGCTGGTGGCATTCAGCACGGGGCTCCAAGTGACAACAATCAATACCCAGGAAGCATGGGACTCGACTGCGGCAGCTCAGAACGCTGCTGATAACTGTGATTTGTTGTGTTGTTGTTAATCCTCACCCACGGAAGATTGGGAAGGATGCAGG
>NW_006344894.1:0-461 GCF_000327345.1 Myotis davidii
ACCCATCCCCCCCAACGCCAGGGTCCCCTGAGGGTGTGTCCATGCCTACGTTGCTCTCAGGAGCCGAGTTTCCCCACAGCCTCAAGATGACCATGGACAAGGCGGGGCTCCTGCTGCTCAGCAGCCCAGACAAAGTGACCATCGGCCTGCTGTCCTGGGACGGCCCTGGGCAGGGGCTTCGGCTGTTCCTGCGGGACACTGACCGCTTCTCCAGCCACGTCGGCGGCCTCCTTGGTATGAGCCCATGACCCTGGCTCAGGGCATCCTCAGACCCAGCTCTGCCTGGGAACAGGCAGTACCTGTGTCTCCCAGTCCCCGAGTCTTTATCCCTCACTGACCCACCTTTTGTCTCTCAGGCCGCTTTTACCAGGGCGTGCTCTGGGGACCCCCAGATGCCACAGATGACAGCAAGCGAACACTGAGGACTCGGGAGTTTGAGTTCAATGCCACCAGGTGACTCC
>NW_006344895.1:0-463 GCF_000327345.1 Myotis davidii
CAGGCACCTGCCTCAGACCCGCTGCGGGAGCAGCTTGGCCGGATACCCGACGGCCTTGCCTTCCCACCGCCCGCCTTCCATTTCCAAATGCCCGTCACCAGTGAGCCGCCGCCAGCCTGCTCCCCTCCTAACAGTTGGTGATTGTATTAAGCACAATCCTGAGGTAGCGGGGTGTTTAAAACCCTTCCAGGGGGTGCTGGTTTCTGTGCCCAGTTTTGTGGCGTGAGCCATGATTCGCCACATGACTGTAAAGTGACCGTTTTCATGTGAACATCTGGATTCCACTTTCAAAATGACTCTTGAAATACCAGTGTGTGAAGATAATCACCTGGGAGACGGGCAACGTGCTTCCTTCTCCTGGGAGCCAAAGCGCGGCTCCAGGTCCCCGGGGCCTGACAGATTCGGGGGATTGGGAGGCAAGTTTGGCGGCTCCTTTGGAGTCATTAGCACCTCAGCTCCTGTC
>NW_006344896.1:0-463 GCF_000327345.1 Myotis davidii
GTTTCAACTACCTCCACATTCTAAATCCTACCCTGTAGGATCTAGGAAGACTGACAGTCTTCCTTTATTTCATCCTATCTCTGTCCCCTTCAGTTCAAATCAGCAGTATTCTGACGAGGGCAGTGGCTAATACCCATACTCATCTCTTTTTCAAATGATTGCTTGGCTATACCCTTATATATGTGTTCTCTTCTGAACACATTTTCTCATTTTTTGCAAGATG
The DNA here is from genome assembly GCF_000327345.1 of Myotis davidii. NCBI lineage: Eukaryota > Metazoa > Chordata > Mammalia > Chiroptera > Vespertilionidae > Myotis > Myotis davidii. The sequence continues at coordinate 224 of NW_006344896.1, forward strand.
GGCAAGCTGAGAATTTTCCAAATTTTTAGGTTCTGGTTCCTTTTCACTTAGTAATTTCTTTTTCAATTCATGTATCTACTGGTTGCAAGTTTATACCCTTAACAACATTTCCCCAATTGCCTCAATCCTCAGCTCTGGTAGCCACCATTCTACTCTCTGTTTTTATAAGATCAGCTTTTTTATATTCTTTATATACACAATATCATACAGTGTTTGCCTCTCTAAGTCTGATTTATCTCA
>NW_006344897.1:0-463 GCF_000327345.1 Myotis davidii
ATCCAAAATATATAAGGAACTCATACAACTCAAAAGCAATAACAAATTATGAAAAAAAAAATGTGCACACGACTTAAGTAGACAGTTTTTCCAAAGAACATGTATAAGTTGTCAACAAGGTACATGAACAATACTCACTAATCATCAGGAAAATAACATAAGTAAAAGTTACAATTAGATATCATCTCACAACTGTTAGAACAGCTGCTCTCAAAAAGACAAGATATAAAAGGTGTCGGTAAGGATGTAGAGAAAAGGAAAGTTTTCCGCACTGTTAGTGGGAATTTAAGCTGGTATAGCCACTTTGGAAAATAGTATGGAGGTTTCTGAATGAATTAAAAATAGAACTACTATATAATCCAACAATCCCACATTTGTTTATATATTCAAAGGGAATAAAAACAGGATATCAAAGAGATATCTGTACTCGCATGTTTATTGTAGCATTATTCACAATAGCCAA
>NW_006344898.1:0-463 GCF_000327345.1 Myotis davidii
AAAATATTTGATCATCATATCTAAAGATCGAAGTGACCTTTACCACTAATAAATAGATTTAAAATAATTTCTTCCCACCTCCCAGAATATGCTCTTGCTAAGGTCATCGATAATCTGTGTGTGGCTGAATTCAGTCGATACTTGTCAGTTCTGACTTTACCCTACTTCTCAGTCACCTTCAATAGAGCTGGCATTGCTCTCCTGGAATCCTACTTTTCTTGTTCAATTCAGATAACCACAATTTCCTGGATTTCCTCTTGTGCCTTGGAAACCAATTCTCAGTTTCTTTTGCTGTAGCTTCTACATATAATCTACCTTTAATTTTGAAGGAAGAAAGAGGAATTCTAATTATTTGGTCCTGCTTTTCTCTTTCTTACCTATAATTTCTTATTCAATCTAGTTTTGAAATATCAGGTGACTTATTATCATAATCAGTCATGCCATGATTATATGCTTCATCTCT
>NW_006344899.1:0-463 GCF_000327345.1 Myotis davidii
CCTACGGCTCCAGCCGCCTTGGCACGGGAGCCCCGTCCGAGGCGCAGCTGCACTTCTGCACCCGCATGTTGGGCAGGCTGACCACCTGGGCGCGGGGCCTGCCGCCCTCCTTGATGCCGACGATCATGGGCAGTGAGGTGGTCTCCGAGGCGATGCACTGCCTCGGCCCCAGGAACGGCCACTTAAAGGTCAGGGCCTGCGGGGGCTGCTGACAGGTGCCCACGCACTCATAGGCCAGGAAGCCCGGGGGCTCCAGCACCCAGTGCTCGGCCCACTTCATCCCCTGCAGGTCAATGTACATCTCCTGGCGGCAGCAGCGGGTGCCCTCGGTCACTGGGGCCTCGGGGTCACAGTTGCCCTGAGCTCTGTGGGGGGCAAGGATAGGTGGGGGTCAGAGGTCAGTTGGGAGGGCTGAGGTCAGGGGACCCAGGGCGGGGCCCAGTGGGGCATCTGGGAGGGAGAT
>NW_006344900.1:0-463 GCF_000327345.1 Myotis davidii
CGGGGGGAGTGGGTCAGTGGTCCCTGCTGTTTTTCCCTCACCCTCTCCCACCTTCCCTCTTTGACTGAGTGAAATCTCTCTTCCTCTCACTCATTTATTACTTTTTACCTCTTTGCTGAGTACTACATCTTCAATAAGGTTAGGTTTACAGAAAAAAGAAAGCCATCACCTTGTCCTGTTCAATCTTTGGTACTATGTCCTGGGTGCACATGCACAGAGAAAGGAAATAACTTTGTGGGGAAGAGAATTTATTCCAGGCTTCCACCGCTTTTATCTGTATCACTTGCTCATTCTGGGACGTTGGGCAAATAATTGAAAACATTCTCTGCTGTAATTTCCTCATTTATGTGTGTTTGGCATCCTTGAGTCAACTCTGGTTCTTGGTGACCCTATGAATGAGTGATGTCCACAAAGTCCTGTCCTCAACAGTCCTGCTCAGCTCCTGTAGACTCATGCCTGTGGC
>NW_006344901.1:0-463 GCF_000327345.1 Myotis davidii
TCTGCCGGGACTCGAGCCCCGGGAGCTCATTCTTCCTCTGGTCACTGGGAGAAGGAAGTAGATGATGTGGTAGCAACAGCCTTCCCATTCTGGTTGTGGCGCTCACTATTGAAAATCACCACCTTTCAAATGCGTGTGGCATCTTATAGCTTACAAAATTCTTTCACGGCTTTTATTTCCTTTGATTCTCAAAAAACTCGGCGAGGGTGGGGTCACCAGCCTACCCTGAAGAAAAATACCAAGGTTCTTCCTAGCTTTGGAACCTGGCCATCCCCTCCCACAGGGAGAGGGTTACCTTGCAGTTGTCCTCTTTGGCCACTAGATGGTGACCGTCTGGATTTGAGATGGCACTTCTAGTCTCTATCTTTTTTTTCTTTCTTTATTTATTTTACGGCCATATTAGTGAGTCTGAGGTAGAGAGGAAAATAAGTCATATGGTCAAACTACCATTTTTAACTAGAAC
>NW_006344902.1:0-463 GCF_000327345.1 Myotis davidii
TCACAACTGTAAACTTACTTTTCCCATACTCCATGTTTACATTTCTATCCACAGTTCCCTACATAGGGCCTGGCATACTTAATGAATTATTAGTAACTGCTCCATACATATTCAAAGAATATGCAGATAATGAAGGCTTGAGATGGAAGTTGTTATAAGAAAGGAGGCCCCAAAATTAAAGATTGTGAACCTATAAGAAAATAATGTTACTTGCTATGTTACATGCACCAATTTCCTTGCCAGCACTTTTTCCCTCAGCATCCCATGCACCACTTGAACTCCTCTGAGCCTCACCTGTGTCTTTCAGCCTCTGCTGGGATAACCAGTTCTAAATGGCTCCGGCCAGCTTCACGCAGGTGCAGTTTGACATTGCCTTGCTTTAGGCCTCTCTTACATCTTTCCTCCCACCCACAGGCTTCTTGGTTAAAGTTTCAGGGCAGACTAAAATCCAGAAAGAAGCACG
>NW_006344903.1:0-463 GCF_000327345.1 Myotis davidii
TTTTTTCCTAGAAAATAAGCAAAGATACATAAGAAACAATAGTGATATTTAAGAAAATTCAGATAATGGAGGAACTGCTATTGTTGACACCAATGGAAGTGGAATAAAGTTTACCGTGAAAATCCCCACCTTTTTGAGGACATCAAAAAATAATTTAACAGCATTTAAGTAAATAGAGGGTGAAGTACTTATGAATACGATGGCTGACCCTTGGTCCTCTTATAATTTTTAGATTAATCTGAATAAACCTACATAAGATCTTTTATTTGAGGGAAACCTGAAATAACCAGCATAATCAATGGATAGTAAAGTTTCTTTCTTTTAAAGAAGAGATGCAGAATATTGGAAAAGGAAGATACTAAGATTATTTAATTAATTAAGATTGCCTTCAGGCTTGTCTTCTCACCAATGCCAGATGAATGAGGGAAGATGTATATAATAGAAGGCCTAGTAGTATATCTTA
>NW_006344904.1:0-463 GCF_000327345.1 Myotis davidii
AAAAAAAAAATCACTTAGGCTCCCTCTTTGGCATTTGCATTGCCAATAACGGCCCCACTGGCCCTGACTTTGTGTCCTCTTTCAGGGGCCTCACATTCTATGCACAGCTTCATTAACAGCAGCCTGAAAACAACCTGGGTTGAGTGTTTTGTGTGGGAGTTATTTTGCCAGGGCTTTTTGAACAGTAGGATCACAATGAAATACTAGGTATTATTTATGAAAGAATGAGCTTTTCTTTTTTTTTTTTAACAATGATGTCCTTTCAGAAATTTCTACGTACTTTGTAACTGCATTACCTAACTCGGTGATACAAGCAGTTTTTAAAGTCTACCTTCCCAAAAAAAGAAATCCACTAGATATTTGACCCCCAATTTCTATAAATTTTACCTTAGTTTTTGCACAGAGTTGCAAATAACATACATATTTCCTTGTAAACAAAAACATGCCACATACTTCGAGTAAA
>NW_006344905.1:0-463 GCF_000327345.1 Myotis davidii
GCGACCCACAGGTTGAGAACCACTGCTTTCAAGCATAAGGAAGGTGCTCAGCTCCAGAGTTTCCAGGCAGAGGCGTCCCTGACCTCCTGCACTGTCCGCTGCTGGGCCTGCTGCCACTCAAACCCTTCGATCCCCTCACTCCGCAGAGCAACCCTTGCTGGTGTCAAAACCTTGCCGGTTGAACCTGAGATGGGCAAAGAAAACGCGGTTTGAGGGCAACTTCTTAGTTCTCCGTTATGATCCAGCTACTTTTTAAAATACACAAAACATACAGTCACGTTTCGTGCATGCATACTGTTGTGCAACCATCACCTCTGTCTCGTTCTGGAATATTCCATCACCCCGAAGGGAACCCATACACCTTGCCAGTTCCTCCACATCCCAGCTGCTGTACTGTTTCTCTCCATAGAGGTGCCTGTTCTGGGCATTTCATATCAGTGGGGTTACGTGATACATGCCTTGT
>NW_006344906.1:0-463 GCF_000327345.1 Myotis davidii
CTGAATCCAGGGCCCCAGGACCTGTGTACAGGGCTAACATGCTAACCATCCCGATTCCTCACTGTGCACAGAAAACGCATCTGCAGGGACGCCGCTCCCAGGCATTTGTAACCATTTTATTCAGGTGTAAGTAACACACTATAAACTGTACACATCTACAGGGCACAGTTTGATGGTTTAACATTTCAACACTATCCCTACATCACATTTTGTAGAATTTTATACAAATGGAATCACACAGTATATACTCCTTTTTCCTGGCTTCTATCACTCAGCACAGTCATTCTGAGATTCATCCATGTCGCTATGTATGATAGTGGTTCATTCCTTTTTATTGCTGAGCAGCATTCCATTGAATGGGTGTACCACAATTTGTTCGTCCATTCACCTGTTGATGTTACATTTGAGTTGTTTCCAGTTCGGGGCTGAAGATTAGTCTGATATGGGCAGTGAACAGGTAGTC
>NW_006344907.1:0-462 GCF_000327345.1 Myotis davidii
GCCGCAGTTTGCCGACCACTGGGCTAGGGCAAACTAATTTGTTTTTATCTCCCGTGATCAGAGCAGCAGCCTTCCAAACCGGGTGTTGTCTGTTCACCTTAGAACTGCTTTTTGTTGGCCAGTAGACACCTGTTCATAGAGCCCTGCACAAGTGACCGTAAGATCCTCACGAGTTCCCGGAGATAGTCTTGGGGGAAAGAGACTGTCCACTGAATGCAGTGAGCAACTCCTGTTCCCTGAACATGTTCCGGCGAAAACCGTCTTCACGTTCTCGTGGAACTTCTGGGCACCGTCCTCCACATTTAAATGTTTCTCTGATATCATCTGAGACATGCTGGGTATGACAGGCTTCTAGGCTGTCTCCGTCCTTCATCATACAGGCAGTCTTCATCAGTGCTCATGGCACACTGGAAATTTCTCAGATGGAAATTCCTGGTCCAGAATCCGGGCAGATTTGGCACC
>NW_006344908.1:0-463 GCF_000327345.1 Myotis davidii
AAAAAACAACAACAACAACAGTGCTGTCTCAATGCCTTTTTCTATTTGAGCTCATTAATAAGTGATGCTTTCAACCCATTTGTAAGTAAATTGAGAAGTCCAGCAACATCCTCACATTTGTAAATTAGGGGATTATAGACTAATCCCCCTTTATATAAATGCTCTCCCTTGTGAGCCCTGAGGACCTGCTCTTGCCTGGTTTTCCTGCCTCACTCTGCCTGCTTCTGTGCAGTCTCCTTCCAGGTTCACAGACAGAATCCAACCTTGATTGTTTGTGGCTCCTGGGGGTCTGTCTTTCTTTCTCCATTGGCTCTACGTGTATGTTTTCCATGAATGAGTGCAGTCATTCCCATGACTATACTACTATTTATATATATACAGGGTGTCCTCCAAAAATGCATACACACTTAAACAGCTGATAGCTGTTAAGTGAAAATGAAATGCATTTTAATAAACACCACCT
>NW_006344909.1:0-463 GCF_000327345.1 Myotis davidii
TAAAATCAATAAAAACATATATCTTTTAAAAAGCAGCGACCATTGTACAGTCTTCTGACTAAAATGCATACATTCTTTCTTTTTTAATTTTCAAAAGAGAAACAATGACCAGTCATCTGGAGAAAGCTTTTTAATCAAGAAAAATGCCCATTCCTAAAATAGACCAAAAGTAAATTTGAAAAGGAATCTTTAATTAAGAACGGGTCATTTCTTTTCCCTATATATCATGACCTCTTATTCTTCCCAGTTGGTTGGATTTTACATTAAGTTTGTTAAGCCCTAATTTGTTATAAAACATAAACCATGCCATTATTATTGATTAGGATAAGACTGCCAGCATGGCCTTGAAAAACCATTATATGCAAACATGCAAACACAGATTATTAGAGTATGAACTGAGGCTTGCTTGCATAGAAATGTATTAAAAATATTAGCATAGTCATTAAAGATTTTTAGGAAAAAT
>NW_006344910.1:0-463 GCF_000327345.1 Myotis davidii
GAGGGCTACAGGAGGAGTCTTGGAGGAGGGTCAAACTTTGATAAAGGCAAAAAACTAATCTGACTGCTCTTTGAGGAAGGAGAGGGTGTAGGAGTTTGTTGACAAAGGGACAGGATTCTAGGGGGCACAGTAGAAAGGGCTGCCAGGAGATGGACAGTGGGAAGGTGAGTGGAAGTTGGGGAGAGAAGCTCAGAACAGTATAAGAATGAGCCTGACAGAAAAGTAGATCAGAGGGGCTTTCAATTGGGTGGTTCCCAAATTGGAGAGACAAATTGTAGATAGGGTCATAATGGAACCTGAGGGGGAAATGGTTCTGGTATCTGACCTCTAAGATTTGAGATGGGGAAGAGTGTGGGAAAGGACAATGATTCTAAACCAAAGCTGGCAGCTCGCTTTCATGACTTCAGGAAGACTTGAAGTCCAGGTCAGGGTGGGAGGATACGGTGCTAATTACCTCATATAC
>NW_006344911.1:0-463 GCF_000327345.1 Myotis davidii
CTTCTCCCCTGAGGGGCTGCGATGCCTCTGCCCAGGACCGAGCCCTGAGCGAGTCCTCATGTGCTTGTCTCCTAGATCTCCGAGTACTCGTTGATGCTGCTGGTGGCCTCTGGGTCCTCAGGTTCCTGTGGCTTCATCCCATGAAAGCTGAGGTTGCCGTAGTAGACCTCCCAGTGTTCCTCTGACAGAGGGGGATCCTCTGTGGGAAGCCCATGGTTTGGGGACTTGTGTAGCCCAAGTTTTCGCTTGGAGCCATGAGTGAAGGAGAGTAGGGAGTCAGAGAAGAATAAGGCAGCATGGTCCCGAGGGAAAGTTGGGCTGAAGGAACAGTTTTCCAGTCATCCTCTTCTTCCACACACCTGTCTTATAAACTCAACTATTTGCCCCTTCAGTTAAAATTCTGGAATACTACAACCGATTCTACCATATGGAGGGCCTACTAATCACATTTCATCCTCACAGA
>NW_006344912.1:0-463 GCF_000327345.1 Myotis davidii
CTAATTTGCCTACAAACCTAAAGAAAAATCCTGGGATCCTTCCCACCTATATTTAATTCAAGTAGGTTATATATGAGCAACCTATTGTTTCACAGGGTTATTCATTTATTTGATGAACTTATAATAAGAGCTGAGCACTCTGTTAAGCTGGGAACAATAGTCAATGAAAATAAAAAAGATTCTGAGCTCTAGAAAATAACATTTTTAGTAGGGGAGACAGATAATAATAATATGGTACACACACAAATGCACCAAATCAATATAAATACACCTGCAAAATTGTAAATAAAACACACTCTACCAGTGTGATGAAGGAAAAGTTGTCCAGGTTTTGACAAGCATATGCTTTGTCTGAAGGATCAAAAAAGGATTTTCAAAGAAGTGGCACGTGAGGCAATGGAGATGTTAACTAAACCTATTGTGATAATCATTTTGCAATTTTTATGCTTATCAAATCATCACA
>NW_006344913.1:0-463 GCF_000327345.1 Myotis davidii
AGGCGACCCCTGTGAAAGGGTCGTCGACCCCCAGGTTGAGAACCACTGCCTTACACCCACGTTTCTCTGTTTAGCATTTAGAATCCTATGGCTATTTCACCCTCAATACTGAGATGTGGCTTCCACTTCAGTTGCCTTGACAGTGAAGTATTCACCCTACTTTTGACGCCCAATACCAGTCATACATTCATTCATACAATAATGATTTACCAAGCACTGGGTATGGCCTAGAACTATTCTATAATGGTAACCAAGATAATTACAGCCTCTATCCTCATGACTCTTATAATCTTTAAAGAAAGACTGATATTAAAGCAGGAATTACAAAGTGATTTTTAATTATGTTTATATATCCTGTAAAGAAAAATACAAGGTGGTATAAGAACAAAACAAGAAAAACTTTAATTAGTCACCTGACAGGTGAGCAAAAAAATGAGCCCAAAAGGGAATTGGAGGGACCCAG
>NW_006344914.1:0-463 GCF_000327345.1 Myotis davidii
AAAAAAGAGGTGTAAAAATAAACAAGCTGATCCAAAAAGCTATTAAAGAGATTAGGCAGAATCTAAAAACCAACAACATAATAATTGCAAAAGTATTTAAGAGAATATATGAACAATGGAAGGATGCTTTAATGAATTGGAAACATATGTAATGATTATCTGGAGTGCAGTAGAGACAGGTAGTGCTGGATTTGGTCATGCAACATCTGAATTGCAGAAATACACAGTATGTGAAGTGTTTACTGAAGAGATGCGGGGGGACCTTAAGAGGTAGGAAAGATATTGCCTGTTCTGTTATACACCTAATTATAGGTAAAGGAAAGGTATAAGGGGAGATGATAGCTTAAAATTTGCCAAAATCAATAGAAGATACACAAATTTATTGTTACTTAAAGATGGGGATACATTCTGAGAAATGTGAACAGCACAAAGTGCACTTACACAAACCTAGATGGTATAGCCT
>NW_006344915.1:0-463 GCF_000327345.1 Myotis davidii
AAAAAAAAATCACATGTTTTACACCATCTGATTATAACCACTGTTAACATTTTGGTATGTCTTTCCCGATTTTTTTCTATGCCTTTCTCTTTCTTTTATTACTTTTTTTATGAGATGCAACCGTACACATGGTTTTATAACTTGCTTTTTGTCTTCCTAGCCCTACCTGTCACTGGATTGCTGTATCAGTCAGTATGTAATTCCATCATTTTTAACAACCAATGTAGATTGTACCCTGGATACCTCCGTTCTTTCCAGTTTTTCACTGTTGTAGTCCAGGACACGATGAAACCTTTCTCCTAACATCTTTGTGGACATGTCAGAATTTTATTGGGATAATCTCCTAACGCTGGACTTGCTGCCTCAAGCTGTGGTGGGCGGTACAAGCGCACGATGCCTCCTCCTTTCCTTCCTGGGCACGCAGGGCGCTCCACTCACCAGCCCCTCAGTCGTTCAGGGTCCC
>NW_006344916.1:0-463 GCF_000327345.1 Myotis davidii
AAAAAAAACTTTTATGGCAGAATAATACTCAGTGTGAAAATATTCCTATAATATTAAATACCAATAAGAAGGAATTCTGGTTACAATTACTTCAACATTTTTAAATATGTTACTAAATTTTTATTAATTTGTTAGTTTTAAGTATTTTTTAATTTGTTAGTTTTTTCTTTTGCCAAGTACATAAGCTCATATGGCTCAATTTTAATCATTCAGGTGTGTACATAAACACATACAAACACATAGTTGTCCACTGTAATTTCTTTACAAAGACTTAGTAGTCCAAACCTCCTTATAGTCATTATAGTCAAGGTTTTGATCTTGTACTTTGTCCTGTGGTCAGATACAGTTATTAACTAATTATTTTCTGTTTTTATTCTTCTTGTCATTATATGGAAGTATATAGTAAGTCTAATTTCATAGTGCATCAGGCATTTGTTACTAATATAACATCCTTTATTTTTTT
>NW_006344917.1:0-463 GCF_000327345.1 Myotis davidii
TGTAGAGCCCGCTGCCTCTGGTGCCAGCGGGCAGCGTTGACAAGCCACGCAGAGTTCAGGTGCACAAGGTTCACGCTTCTGGCTCAACCTGTGATCTGATTGGGAGCCTTGTGGTTTGAGTGGCGAGAGGAACAATGAGACCTATGTTCTCCGTTGAGCACAAGGAGTGGTATCCGGGCAACTCAAGCTGAGCTCACACAAGAGCGAGTCCCTCCGCACCTACTTGGTAAACTTGGCGAGGGTGGCGGAAATAACGTCTGGATGAATACCTCTGGTCACGTGGGACTTCTTCTTTGTGCCAACATTTGCCGTAGGAGGTCCTCGTGCCTCCTGGCTTCTGCCGAGCAAACAGTGCTTTAGAGAGAAACAATGGTTTGCGGGAACCGAGCGAGGCGTGGCCCGGGCAGCTGTGGGCAGCGGGCACCCCTCCCTCCGACGGCAGCTCCCGTTTCTGTTAGATGCC
>NW_006344918.1:0-463 GCF_000327345.1 Myotis davidii
ACCTGAGGGCGGTTTGGGGAACCTTCCTGAACTTGCAGCTGATGTCAGAAGTGAGGTGGTCGATTGTGAGGACTGTTGCCTGTAAGTGGACAGTTGGTCTAACTCATACAAGAATGAATGGAAGTTTGGTAGGCAGAGAATAAAGGTGCCACAGACTAACTATTAAATATGATATCTTGAAAGTTCTTGCCTGTTATAAATCCCAACTGCAACAAAGCCTTGATACACAGCCTGTGTTCTCGCCACCAGGATTCCACGGCACGTGATAAAGATCTGAGCTGAGCAGATATAAGGAAGATGAACAGACCGGCTGCACTTAAGTTACACCAAATAGTTCAAAAAGTCTTTACTGCGTTGACAATCTGCTTAAAGATGCCTGTGTGCGACTCCTAGTAGATGGAGTTTTTCTTTCCCTTTCTTTCTTTCCCGTGTTTTTCTTTCCCTTTCTTTCTTTCTTTTTTTT
>NW_006344919.1:0-463 GCF_000327345.1 Myotis davidii
AACTTTGAATGAGAAGTTAAACTGCTTTCAACAAGTGTGACATGCTTCCCCCTATCACTTTCCTGATGGCCCTTGGTTGGGCTGAGTCAGAATTAATCATTAGTTTCAGTTCATGCTACATTCGAATCATGGGTGCATGACTGATATTCCTTAATTCCACATCTTATTGAACTATTTATTGTATGGAAGTAACTTTGTGGGCACCCCATCTATGCTGAGAACTGATGTTTCCTGACATCAGTCTTGAAACTCCTTAGTCCCAGAAGTGACAACCAGGGGTCTTCACCATCAGAAAACGATTAAATCAGTGGTGCTCATTCTATAAAGGGAAAATAATAGTCTTTATTTTAAAATGAAGACAGAGTTAGCCGTTTTATTTATTTTTAAGATGTTTTCATTGATTTCAGACAGAGTAAGGGAGGGGGACTGAGACAGAAAAGCAATGATCAGAGAGGATCACTGA
>NW_006344920.1:0-463 GCF_000327345.1 Myotis davidii
TGAAAAGTTCTGTGCGTTACATGGTGGTTTTAACTCTAAATCTCTCTGGTACAGGCCCAAGGTCCTGTCTCCAGCAGTGATGCAGCTGTTAGAACTCAAACCTCCAGATTTCTGAGACTGACAAATGCCCCCAAGGCAGCTACAATATCAGTCTCAGTTTACTGCTCTGGTTTTCAGTTTTCTCTATTTTCATCCCCAGGAGACCTCTTACTTTCTAACAAGGTCAGCAATACACTGAAAAGGAAGTTTATTACATTAGATCTAACATTTCTACCTGCCTTGTCCTGGGAGATTTTCCAGACTTTTTAGCTCTCAACCTTGCCAGAAATCAAAGTCTCTTCATTTTATTTTATGTGGTCACTTCTAATATTCTTCTTTCCCCATTCATTTGGCCTAGAACCCACAAACTTATCACATATTATGCAAAATCTTTTTTAAAAAATTTAACTTTATTGTTGAAAGT
>NW_006344921.1:0-463 GCF_000327345.1 Myotis davidii
GAAGGTTGAGAACCACTGCTCTAGAAGGTTTCACCTTTATTTAATTTGCAACTAACTATTTATTAGGGACTGGATTCCATGAGGTTACATGTTAACTTGCAGTTTCCATCTTGCAGAGATGCAAGTAATGTCAGTCCGTAGAGATGATAAAGCTCAATACCAGGCCCTCCAAGACTTAACCTAACTTGGTTTTGTCCCTAAACTGGCCAACTATTTTAGCATGCCTTTTATGACTGACTATATCTATCCCTGCTCTTCAAATGCTATCCAGGTAGGCCATTCTCCTGGTTCTCTCATTAATGAGTCACATTTTTGACATGCGTTCATTCCATATGAATTCATAAGACTGGTATATGCCAATGAGGTTAAAGAGCCACCATTTCAACCTGCCTAGTAATTTTACCTATGTCTCAATTACATTATGTTTGAGACCAATTCTTATTTTCATGTTGTCACTTTCTTT
>NW_006344922.1:0-463 GCF_000327345.1 Myotis davidii
TCTCTTCCTTGCAATGTAACCCTGAGGTGAGGGATGTGCTGTGGGCTTTGGACCCCTTGCTCCTCACTGAGGGAATGGGGGACTTTGCCACCAAGATATTCCTCACATTAAAAAAGGCCACACATGGCCATTCCATGCTTCTTCCCCTCCTACCCGTCTCAGTGGGGCTTCTTTAATTCTCCAATTGGAGGACTTCCATTATGCCAGATTTCAGGCAGTTCTGAATGAGGGTTGTTCTGTGTGTTAGTTATAATTTTAATGTGGTTGTGGGAGGATGTGGGTACCACATTTACCTACACTGCCATCTTGGCCCTCCAAAAACAGTTATTTTTATAACTAATAATCATCCAAAATTTCAAGGCACTGTAATTTTCTCTACATTATTTGGTTCTAATTGGTTATAGAAGACTCCATGAAAATGCAGTACAGCAAAGACTATCAACCTCATTCCTTTATAATCTCA
>NW_006344923.1:0-463 GCF_000327345.1 Myotis davidii
ATTAAAGGGTCGTGGCATTAGTAAGGTTGAGAATCACTGATCTAAACCTAAATTATTGTTACTTCTTTTTCACCTGGCTTAGTCTAGAGGTAGGCATTTCCTTTTGCCTGATGATCAAGCTCATTAAAAGATACACTGACAGATTTTTCCCTTAATGTTGCTTCCACTTAATTTATGTCATATATGATTCATAGAGCATCTCAGCATAAAAATAGGCTATTTTCCTCATTTGAGTAAGGGAATATGAGCACTGTCCCCTCTGTTATATGTGTAACCACATTTCCCTAGTTCGTGCTGATGAAACAGCCGCCTGTGCCTCTCAGTCTTCACCAGCTAAATGCGGAGCTGCCTGGCCTCAGGTTCCTCACGGAGGCCACAGGGGATCTGTTTCAGAGAGCATGCTCCTGGCTCCAGTATCCTCATTTGCCGTCCTGATGTCAGCCTTCTGTGTCCCACTATCCTC
>NW_006344924.1:0-463 GCF_000327345.1 Myotis davidii
AAAAAAAACCTCTCTGCACAATGCCCTAAGGCATGACCTTTCCTTAGTAAAAAAAAGGTGATTTCCTAAATAAAAGTGAAGTTCCCTCCTCAGGGAAAACCGGCTGTTCTTTGAGTGCTGGTGCCAACATCAGCACTCTCAAACTATGGAAGTTTTTCCTTTTCTCACTCATCTCTATAATAACCTTTAACATAACAAATAAGCGTTTCTACCTCTAGCAGATCCCATAATGTTTGTGGCATCAGTGGTTTAATAAATAAACTGTTAAGTTGATAAAGGCCCCCAAATCAGTCAGAAAATTCTCTGCCAATGGCCGTGTGTTGTGGTCCCTGCCTTAATCACAGGATGATTGTCAGGATGTGGCCATTGAATCAATGCATGGCTTTTATCATAGTATGCCTTCTGCCAGCTATCGACACTGTGAATGCTGCCCCCTCTGCATGAATTACTGACAAGTGCCCAC
>NW_006344925.1:0-463 GCF_000327345.1 Myotis davidii
CAGGTTCAGAGGATTAGCTCTGGACAAGCTGCCACTCGCCACTGCTCCCCTGGTCGTAAGTCTCGTGGGGACCCTTAGAGCTTAGGAGAAAGAAGTCAAGGATACACACCTGAAGGAAGAAGGCACAGGTGCATTCTAGAAAGAAAGCATATGCTGAGTCTTTTAACTTAAGGAGCTTTGTTTTCTAAAGTGAGGAATTTTAGGGGAGGCCTGAGGGAGGATATCAATAGAATATTCATCATCTTTTCGGCAGTGTCCTTTAGTATATGTACTGATTCCATCAAAATGAGCATATAGGGTCAGAGTTCTCTACTGATTGGTCAGTGCTAGGGTAGAGGGCCGTTGGTGACTGGATCTGGTCTTAATGCCAGCCATGGTGTCACGTAGTCTGGCTTTGCTGCTTTTGTGGACCTGGACCTGAAACACAACTGAGGCCTAAATGTTGTTTCTCATTTGACCAAAA
>NW_006344926.1:0-463 GCF_000327345.1 Myotis davidii
GGGGCATGTATTTGGTATTTAAAGCAATGGGAATGAATGAGATCACTTAGGGAGACAGAAGAGAGAAAAAGGAGAAGTAGGAGTAGAACTTGGGCCTACGTGCACCAACATTTAGAAGAGGAGGTAGCAGTAAAGGAGATGGAGAAGAAGCAGAAATAAAATGCGTGTAAAAGAAGTAGAAACATGTGCTTGGACACAATGATCACAGGCTGAGCTAAAGCTATTTAAACCTGATGAAACAGGGGCAGAGAGTGTGGTTAAAAATACTGCTTAGCTCTAGTAAAAGAAGCTGTTCAAATAAAGGTATTCTAAATCTCTTCCCCCCACACATATCCAAGGTACTTTACAGCTTCAGGACCCTGGTGGGACATGAAAAAGTGGGAGATTCCAAAAAATAAATGAAAAAGAATTGAATATTTAGATTTGGGGTTGGGAACCTTTTTTCTGCCAACGGCCATTTGGA
>NW_006344927.1:0-463 GCF_000327345.1 Myotis davidii
AAGACACCACTGCAGGCTGTGCAAACACACAGTGTGTCCAAGCAAACTTCTGTGTGGTTAATAGAAATCTCAGAGTGAAGCAAACCTACGGGCTCTGTTTGTCAGCTCTTCCTCTCCTTCCATGGCAAACCAAGCAGGAAAGTGAATTCCTGTGGGATAGCCCACAGATGCCTCTACTAGGTAAACAGCAGATTTGTCAAAAGCTGTCTGTCTACTCCTTCCCTATTTACATCACAGATGGTTCTCCAGCATTGTCAGCTGCCAGGGAATGCTGATGTAAGGGATAGCTGTATCTGTTAGACTGTGGTCCCCTTTCTCTCCCCGCTCCTTCCCCACTCCACCTCCCACCCTTGACTGAACACTAGACTATCATTGAAATAGAGACAATAAGATCAGTCCAATTTATAGTCTGTCCCGTTTAAATGGAGTGGAAACAATTTTGTAATAACAGCTTTCAACAACC
>NW_006344928.1:0-463 GCF_000327345.1 Myotis davidii
AAAAAAAAACAGTGCCTGATGCATGCATTCCCATATTATCATTATTCGTTATTAGCTTCATGGCCAAGACTATGCCACCTGGCCATTCCTAGAAGCAAAGAACGCTAAGGAAACCAGTATTTAGTTCAGCACATTCACCAGGAACAAAATTCACAAGATACAAGGGAGGAAGTGATAGTGGGAAGAAACAAAAAATGTCTGCCACAAAGAATGAGATTAACATTGATCTATAATTAAGATTTTAGGTCAAGATTACCTAATGCTAGATAAAGTATTAGGAGGAAAAGTACATAGCCAAGCTTGAAGGAATTAAGGGAAATCTTTAAGTGCCACAGATAGAGAGAACCAATAATAATGCTTGGGAATTGAAGTACAGATTTCACAGAGATAAATATACCCAGCAAGCAGCAACAGAGCTGTCAGACCCAATCACAGGCAACAAACAGCTGGCACTGACCTGGAT
>NW_006344929.1:0-463 GCF_000327345.1 Myotis davidii
ATCTCCTAGGGCAAGGGAAACAAAGGAGAAAATGAACAAATCGTACTATTTCCTCAAACTCTTAAAGATAGAGGGACAGACCCTTCTTCACTGTCTGTACTAAGTCCTATATGCTTAAGGCTCCCATATTTGCATCTGCTATGGAAGCAGTACTTGTCTATCCAAGGGTCTAGTTAACTCTTCCATTTAATACCTAAGAGACATCTCAAATTTGATCTCCTCAACACCAGCTTCCCCATCCCAATCTACTCTTGCCTCATTCTTCTAGACACCTCAGTTGATGGCAACTCTGTGCTACTTGAAGAAGCACAAACCCAGCTGTTGTCTTTGCCTTTTCTTTCTCTTAGTTACCACATCAAATTCCTCTATTGGCTAAACTTTAAAATATATACAGAATTAGACATTTACTCACATCTCTACTACTCTCTTTCTAGTCAAAGTTTGGAATACAGCTAATGCCTTT
>NW_006344930.1:0-463 GCF_000327345.1 Myotis davidii
TCTCTCTCTCTCTCACCCCCCTTCTCCTTCTCTAAAATCAATTTAGAAAATAAAAATGCAAATTAAAAAAGACCAGAAAACGATATACAAACAAAATAAGATTTTTCATCAAAGAAATAGAAAATATAGAAGAGGAGAAAATGAAAATTATTGTGCTGAAAAATAAATGAAATGAAAAAGTGCTATAGAGAGCATCAATAGATCACTTGCTCAATCAAAACAATGATTCTGAAGATGAATGTTGGCCTTTTGATATTACGCAGTCAAAACAAATTTAGAAAAAGAGAATAAAGAAATCGTACATGAATTATGGGTTGTCATGAAATAACGATATTCACATTATGGAAGTTCTAGAAAGAGAAGACAGAAAAAAGGGATAGAAAGCTTATTTAAATAATGGCCCTAGCTGATTTGGCTTAGTGGATAAAGGGTTGGCCTGCAGAATGAAGGGTCCTGGGTTCAA
>NW_006344931.1:0-463 GCF_000327345.1 Myotis davidii
CAGTGGCTCAGCCTCCCTAGTCACCTGAGGTGGGCACTCCGTGTGTGCCCCTGTATGAGCTGTATACATTTTCCAATTGCAGTTGATCCTTGGTTGGTGTTGGCATCACTGGGAAGGATTGATCCCCAGGCCAATCAGTTTCTAATCAGCTGTGACTACAACAGAAGTGCTCCTATGCAGAACTTGCTTCAGTGGGGCATTGGTGCTCACCAAGTCCACCTCTGAGTGTGTCACTGATGGAGGTGATAGGTTTGTAATCCAGTGTGGTAGAAGCTGACCATCTGGTGCACTAGCTCTGAAGCCTCCTGGGAGGTGCAAAGTCAGCCATTGCTTATGCCCTGCCAGGGACCACCCCGTGTGGGCTTCAAAGCAATCTATAAATGGCTGCTACTTGCGTTAGGCTTAGAGGTACCCAGAAGAGGCCAAGCTATGAACCAAGGCAGGCTGCTGTTAGTGCCAGGCC
>NW_006344932.1:0-463 GCF_000327345.1 Myotis davidii
TTTATTATTCAGGAAGCCTTTCTCTAATTCAGTTGTAATTCCAACTTGTTCATGGGATCATGTCCATGCAGCATCTACCTACTGTGCCACCATTTTTAATCTCACTCCCTTTGCAGTTTTAATAAATGACCAAAAATGAGATAAAGAGTAAATATCTGTGAACAACAACTATATCTATAGAAAATGAGTGGAAGAATGATTATAAATAAAACAATGGTGTGGAAAATGGTGATGATGAGGTTTGACTGAGAAAGGGGTCCTGGCTCTATGAAATGATGGCTCCACATATAGACACATCATCACCATGGCTCCTCCAGTGAGAGGTATCCACCATTCATTGTAAGTGTTGAGAGATTTCATTAATGGGACACCAATGATTATGGAGCTTCAGTGATCCATGTTGATACTAGATCAGTAATGGCTCCAAAGATGTCCAAGTGCAGATCCCCTGGACCTGGGAAGG
>NW_006344933.1:0-463 GCF_000327345.1 Myotis davidii
AAAAAAATGAACTTGATAAAATACTCTGAAGTTTGATCCGGAGAGCCTATGGGTTTGTAGGTAAGAAAATTTAGAAGCTACGTCTGCAATAGTATTTGAGGGTTAGCGGTCATGAAGTTAACCTCCTACAGGCTAAAGTGCCATAGCAATTTCTCACTTTTTCCTCAGCAAATATATATTTTAGGTTTAAGTGCAGATATGGCAGTTTAAGGTGGCATGACCTTAGAATAAAAAACATAAAACAACAGACAAACATAAAAACCTAATTTATTAGGAAAGACATGACTGTTTGTTCTTTATTTAAGATGAGAGTTAAAAGAGAAAAGCAAAAGACTGAACAAGAAATAAGAAATCTGAATGTGTGGTTACATTTAGACCAAACAGGTTGGGTGGGGGAGGCAGTGATTTAATTGATTCTTTACTGTTTAATTCATTTTTTAAAATTTATTTTTTATAGAGAGAG
>NW_006344934.1:0-464 GCF_000327345.1 Myotis davidii
GAGTACTCAGTTACAGCTGTGTGTATGCATTTGTCTCTTTCAGTAACCTGAGTGTAACTAGAATGCCATTTTGAATGTACACAGTGTATAGTACAGTATCTGATATTCATTTAGTCACCAAATATTTATGGAACAACCACTCTGATAAGCACTGTGCTAGGCACTTGTAATATAGGGGTGAACAAGACAGAGTTCCTGACTTTGTGAGGCTCACGGTTCAGTGAAGGGTTGATAAATGCCTAGTAAACAAATAACTTCAGATTATTTATTTATTAAACATTAAATTAAAGCAGCTACTTATAAAATATTAGTGAACAAATAACTTCAGGTTATTTAGTTATTCAATATTAAAGCAGCCAGTTACAAAATTTTAGTAAACAAATAACTTCAGATTATTTATTTGTTAAACATTAAATTAAAGTAGCCACTTATAAAATGTTTGATGAACTACCTTTTTTTTTTTT
>NW_006344935.1:0-464 GCF_000327345.1 Myotis davidii
CCCATTCCCGTCCCCATTCCCTTTCATACACTGGTCACCAAGATCCATCACTTCTTCCTCAGAAATGTTTCTACGCTGTCTCTTGTCCATCCACCCCGCTGTGCTCTCCAGCAGCCCCTGACTGACCCCTCTCTCGCAGCACGTCCCCCAATGCACTGTCTACCCTGCTGCTAATCAATACTCCCACCCTAAGATCTAGTTTCATTCTTCTGCTAAGGTTTCTTCCCTGGCTCCCCATGGTCTTCAAGATGAAGTTCAAACGTCTCAGTCCTACGTATAAGACACTTCACAATCTTGCTCCATCCACTTCCCATGTTCACCTGTGTGAGTATGAACAGAAAACTAAATTCTTCTGATCTCTGCCTCTAATTCATCCGTCTTTACTGATAGGTCCTCTGAAACTCCAACCAGCTTTCTGCTCCCCATTTTGTGATCAACTCCAAGAAGACCTAACATTTCAGCTC
>NW_006344936.1:0-464 GCF_000327345.1 Myotis davidii
GTATCTATATAACAGCTGATAATAAGAGCTAAGATTTAATGAATAATTTGTTGTATAAAAGAAATTATGCCTAATGGTTTTCACTCATAGTCGGATGGAATTTTTGTGCAACCCTGTAAAAGAGATAATATTATTCCTTAACTACTGAGGCTTACAGTAGTTAAGAATGTTGACAGAGGTCACACACTTTATAAGCTGTGATCCTACATAAACTCAAAGACTGAGATTTTATATCATTATTCTTATTATTTACAGGATAAATTATACTTTTTATCATCATTACCTTTATAATCATTTTTATAAGGGTTACTTTGGAACATATTAATCTCAGAATGCCACCTATACATTAATGGTATGCAGGTTTGTTTATTCTAGAAATGTATATTAATTCTGCAGATATTTGAAATTTATACAATCAAGGCTTCACCTTGTTTTAATTAATTCTACTTAATATAATTCCAGTT
>NW_006344937.1:0-464 GCF_000327345.1 Myotis davidii
AGAATGCTGCAGTTGTACAGAAGAAAAAGTTAAAAATTTCCCAGCTTACTATCCAGGTTTTTGCTTTAAAATATTTATTTTCAGGATTGTAAGAGCATACTCAGAGCATAACATTTAGACTTAGATTAGCACAGTCCTGCTGCTACCTGCTTCATTCTTCGCATTGAACAGATAAGGAAACTCCTAGGCCAGGGAATGTGTTGATAGAGCCTATTAGCTGCAGAGTAAACCAACCTCTGAGCAGCAGGTAAGTCCAGGTAGTTGTCCTGCGGATTATATGAGTTCTCCCAGTTGCTAGGAAAAATAGGGAGAAGAGGGGAAGTAGGAAGGTTGAGTCTATATTGAAGGAACTTGAAAGAGATGCTAAGTAGTTGTAACTTTACTTAATAGGTTTTGATATGAGAATAATTTGGTCAAAAAAATGTTACAGAGGCCCAGCTGGCATAGCTCAGTGGTTGAGCATC
>NW_006344938.1:0-463 GCF_000327345.1 Myotis davidii
TTTTAAATTAGCTCATAAACATACACATTAATGAAATTACTTGTGGCAGAGACAGTTAATGTTCCCCATTCCTTCTTGTTACTAACTTTATAGAAGTCCTTAAAAAGAAAGAATTAATGGTTGACATGGCTGGGTGGGTCAGTTGGTTGGAGCATTATCTGGTAAAACAAAAATATTGTGTGCAATATACTGGGGCCTGCATACTGGAGGCACCTCATGGATGTTTCTCTCTAACATTGGTTTATCTCTATCTCTCTCTCTCCATCTCTACCTTCCTCTCTCACTAAATATCAATAAAAGCATATCTTCTGTAAGGATTAAAAAGAAACAGAGAAAGAGAGAGAGAGAGAAGTCATGGCCCCTTTCTTTGACTTTTTTCTTTTATGTGAAAGAATGTAGATTTGATGGCTGTAGGCTAAACTTGAGTCACCATCCAATATAATAAAAGCCTAATATGCTAAGT
>NW_006344939.1:0-464 GCF_000327345.1 Myotis davidii
CATTCATTCTCATCTAACTGTTCTGCCTTATATATCATAGACACCACTATAAAATGGCCTATTATATTATAACATGTACTACACTACAAGTTGAATTATATTTCCTAAACACACCGTGAAGCATAGTACAGTAAGTTAATTATATGGTGTTGAACTCATCCTCAATACCAACACTATGTGTTGGATTTTGTAGTCATAACAATTCAGGTCTGCCAAATTCCAGACCACATATAAATTGTCTAACTAAATATGTTAATCATTCCACATAGAGGAACATAAGCATTTTTCTGAAATAACATAATTTCACCCTTATTTCAGTATACAGGGAGAAATCTACAGTCCTTATACTGTCTCTCAATAATGATGTATTTAACTTTTATGAGAAAAAATCATTGTTAATAAAAATTCTATCAGTGAATAAATACATGGATTGGGTTGGATCAAGTATTGTGAAGAATTTTTTT
>NW_006344940.1:0-464 GCF_000327345.1 Myotis davidii
GTGGGGACTTCTGTCTATTTAAATCAGCTTCTCTCCCCTCTAGGACCATAGTTTCCCTTTTTATCTAAGAGTGAGTTTCCCTGGCTGGAGCTGACACACTAATGATGTCGCACCAGTGCAGAATGGAGCAGACCAGCACAGGGTGGAGAAGTCCAGCCAGTTGCAGAACAGAGCTGTCGCCCTAGAGAGGGGCCTGGCCCCAGGGCTGCCTAGTCAGAACTGCATCACAGCCATGCTGTTTTCACGCTGTGCTGTATCACAACTGAGCTGTTTTGCACTCAATAAAGTTTCCTCTTCACTGCACCCAAATTGGGGAATCCTGCCGGCATTACATTGGCACCAACGACCACCAATGACAAAACTATATGTATGCAAGGACTTAGACAAAACATTTGTATTCACTTCCTATTAATATTTAACCTTTGTTTCCAGGGATGATAGTTCACAGAATTTTATCACCATGG
>NW_006344941.1:0-464 GCF_000327345.1 Myotis davidii
GTAGTGACAGGCGGCCTCGGACCCACTGTGTCCAGTATCAAAACCATTCTTAGTAGGATCCCATGTTTTAAAATAAGCTCAGCCCAATCAATTTACATTTTCCATATGTTTCCTAGCTATAGTGTTTCATAGTCAACTTGCCAATTTAAAACTTAACTCACTTATGTTTGGGAGCCCTTAAGGGATGTATACCACTATAAGCAAACATATATAAAAGTTTATATATAGTTATGATAGATAATCTTGTTTACAAGAATTTTACTTTTGTAGGATCACCAGTTCAAGCATTTATTGCAATTTAGATTTGAAAAGTTTGCATAATCAATCTGAAATTTTAAAAAGTGGGGGAAGTTTAGTATCCTCTTCATCCCCCAAAAGTGAATCGATCAACCTAGTTTAATAGAAACATTCTGAACAGAATTCTAGCATAAGCAATTTATGAAGCAAACACAGAACCTTGAACA
>NW_006344942.1:0-464 GCF_000327345.1 Myotis davidii
AGACGAACGAGGAAATTTTGAAAAGAGAGAGAGAATAGGCAGAGGTGAATTTCTGAGAAATCCGTGCAAGGCGATACCACCTCCAAGAACAGCCAGGGCAGGAGACAAATCAGCAAAGAGGAGACCCCCAGTCGGCCAGGGCGGAGAGCCATCTGCAAGCCCGGCCGCGTAAGTCACCTCTCATCGCTTCAGGGAACAGCTAAGGATTCCGGAGGCCGCAGTCCGCATCCAGCCAGCCCATTGAGAAGTTAATAAATTTAATTTTAACGAGGCAGCTCCGTTTGCATTAAAATTCATGAGCCTCCCGCCCCAGGTTCCCTGGATCTTTGCTTGGGAGGCTCAGGAATTGGATACCGTCACGGCTTTAGCCATCTGAGCAGGGAAATTCACGTACGTCCACAAACTCTAGTTAGGAACCCCAAAAGCTTTGTGAAACGGGGTCGTGTCGGAATTAGGAGCTGCAT
>NW_006344943.1:0-464 GCF_000327345.1 Myotis davidii
ACATTTCACTTAATACATGAAGCATCTTTAATGTAGCTATCACTCCCTTCATTTCAGACAAGGAAATAAAATAGAAAACCAAGGCAGAGAGATGCATTCCCTAAGTCATGCAGCCAGAAACAGTGGAGTTAGTATGTGAACCTAAGTGGGTATCACTTCTAATCCATGTTTATTTCATCAGAACAAAACATCTCTCAGGAACCTCAGACCCAGCATCAGAATGCTTCTTCCAGGACTTGAAGGAACGTTACTAGTGTCCAGGAACATTACTAGTGCCTTTATGTGGGCTGACACAGAAAACATTTCTCTGAAATATTCTAGGTGAAGTAACACAACTTAGGTGCCACAATCTAGATCAAACCACCATTCAAGATGCCAATTATAAATTTGGTGGATTTTCTTTTTATACGTACGTTCACATTCTCTTTGTACCAGCCTAAGACAGTTTCACTGATTAAACTGGG
>NW_006344944.1:0-464 GCF_000327345.1 Myotis davidii
TTTCCTCCCCATTTCTTCTGTCCATCTTCAGTTCCCCAAGTTGGATGCCTTTGAGTTATCTACCTTGGAGAGCTCTTCCTCTCTATTCCCTTCCCCCAAAGCTACCTAATCTTGACTATGTCCCCAGTTGGTCTATTCCTCTCCCATCCCCAGCAGCACCACCCTAGTTCAAACCACTAAAATCACTTACTTGGATTATTTAGTGTGCTCACATTAAAGGGTGATCTTTTTAAAACAGACACCTGATCTGACATGTTCTGCTTAAAAACTAGTTTCCCATTGCCAGTAGGTTAAATTGAATATGTGAATATAACTAAAGAGGCCCTTTAAGATCCAGGCCATTCCTTCTCTAGCCACAGGTTTTCCCATTTCCTACCTCCACCAACCCCATCATTGATATTCTACTTCTCACCACAGAACCACTGGCAGTTCCTCAAGTGTGACTCTTGCCTCTAAACCATGTG
>NW_006344945.1:0-464 GCF_000327345.1 Myotis davidii
AACCCCTGCAGGACTGACTTCCTTCCGCCAGGTCGCGGAGGTTGTGTCGTGATGAACAACACCCATGGGTTTTATATAAGTAGATTGTTGAGACACACAGTTTAAATTCATTATTTATGTAAAATTAAAATGTAACTTGGTGTCCAATATTTTCATTTGCTAAATCTGGCAACCCAATATGGGAGTCTTTCCTAAATTTTCTCTTAATTGGTTTTAACAATATTTTGTGACACACCCTGACTCAATAAATGTTAGGAATGCTTCCCTCAAACACACCTAGGCACAAAACATAGACACCCATTTAAGTGTGAAGTAACCTGTACTACATATCATGCATGTTCTAAGTGCTGGGGATGTCACATAGGTGAATAAGACAGGAAACTTTCTTGCCTTGTACATACACTCACATGACACATACCGAATTCATAAAAATCCTGCCATGTATCAACAGCCAGGGGAAATGT
>NW_006344946.1:0-464 GCF_000327345.1 Myotis davidii
AAAAAAATAAACAGACACACAGGAATTAGATAGGAATCTTGGCTTGACATGTTAGGTAGAAGTTGTCCACTATCCATCTTCATTTTCTTGATCCAAAGGTCCAGGCTGAGCTCTATGCTTCTTGAAATCAGATCCTATTGAGAATTTCTGAGAATCTTCAGTTTGAGGTGCTCTTTTGGGGTCATCTTCTGATTATGTGGAATTCTAAACTTTTCAAGTCGTGAAATGTTAATCCAAAGATTTATTCCTAGAGTTTCACTGCAGTATTTGTTATTAGTAATACCTGACCTTCACCCTTTCCAATGAAGTTCAAGAGTAGTTTTTCCATAATGTTTCTCCCAATATATAAAATGAGAGATCATGAACAGGTTGTTAGGAAGATGTTTACGTAGGTGGCCTCAACCTGTTAATAATAGGACTGAGTGTAGCCATTTGCAATATTTTACCATGTGTGCATGAAGTAG
>NW_006344947.1:0-464 GCF_000327345.1 Myotis davidii
GTGTGTGTGTGTGTGTGTAGTTCAGTTATCTGCTGTTGTGTAACAA
Source organism: Myotis davidii (assembly GCF_000327345.1). NCBI lineage: Eukaryota > Metazoa > Chordata > Mammalia > Chiroptera > Vespertilionidae > Myotis > Myotis davidii. Next base: position 47 of record NW_006344947.1, read on the forward strand.
ACTATCCCAAGTTTTAGTGCCTTAAAACAGCCATTTTTGCCCAAAATTTATGGGTCCAGAATTTGGGGAGGGCTTAGTTTGATCATTTATCACCAATGCATGTGACGTGAACTGGGGCAGGCAGGGCTGAATAAGCCATTTTGAAGACGGAGTCTTTCCGCACACGTGGGATACCAATGTGCTCCTTGGCCCATCTCTCTCTTTCCCGTGGTTACTTTCTAGTCCTCTCCAAATAGCTTATGTTTCACCTCCAGGAAGGCTTTGGATTCCTTTAACATCAATTCTAAAGAACTCCAGGAAAAGACCAAGTTAGGTGCCTATACCCCAGGTCAGCAGAGTGTGGCAGAGACACAAATCCCTAAGAATGTAGTAAATCCCATCGTCACTCATCATTGGAGAAGGAAACTCTTATATGGTA
>NW_006344948.1:0-464 GCF_000327345.1 Myotis davidii
AGGGAAACTATAACATGCAAAGGCTCGCTTGTGCCTCTGCCTTTGCCCAGGGAAGACATGACTGGGCTTTCCTGCTCTTCTAGGAGGAAGATGAGAGAAAGGGCAGAGCCCAACGCATACAGAGTTGGGCACCATCGAGAGCCCTGGCAACGTGAAGGGTTCAAAGTGCTGGCTGTGATGCTCTCTGTCACATCTGCCCTGGAGACACTGCCAGGTGGTGGAGGCACCGACAGCAGAGGGCAAGCCAGGGCCAGATCCTTATAGATTGTTGGGAAAATGATGTAATTATACCCATAGTCGTATTTTTAATTATTAAAAGCCTACTTTATGTACATAGAGACAAAGAGCTGCCCTTCTGGAGAAAGACATCAAGGTTTTTACAACCTTCACCTGGTTTGAAAATAATTTAGAAACGACTACCTGCTGTATGCTTCCAAACATATGACATTCTGGAAAAGGCAAAA
>NW_006344949.1:0-464 GCF_000327345.1 Myotis davidii
TATATATATTATTTTTAAGCTTCATCCTCTCCTTTTTAAGTGTAATCCAGGAGTTCTTTCCTCATTAGCTGGAAGGATTTTCATAGCATAATCAGAATAAAAGGATAATTATTGAATGTTGGTACTGGAGTGTTGCATTTCTGTCCTGATCCTCCCAACAAATTCCTAATGGGGAAAAAATTACAGAAACATGAGCTATATTTTTGCTATCCATATGCAGGGAAGCCAGGTTGAAGGTGAGATGCCATGGAACTGTGAACTTGGCACAATGCAAAAACAGTTGAGAAAAAAATGACTGGACAGCTTACCTAAACTGATGCTGGTGAAAATCAGAGAATGATGGTGTCTCTTTGTGCTCAAGAGTGAGATGAGTCAGAGAATCAGACTGGAGAGGATTTGTGGTGTAGAACAGGAGCTAGGACCTGGATGGTCAAAACTAAAGCCCTGGGAGAGAAAACCTTAGA
>NW_006344950.1:0-464 GCF_000327345.1 Myotis davidii
GCTGACACCCACAGTGGCTGCTTGGGATCCCGGCTTTCCTCACATATTGCACACGACGATGACTGGACAATGCATTGGCAGCCTTGCTTTGAGGAACTTAAGCTGGTTGTCCCTCGAAGTACCCAGCTGGTCAGAATAACCTCTGGCTTCAGAGTCGGCTTTAAGCATGGTTGAGCAAGAACAAAATGACTTTGGCAGGATCATCTGCAAAGAGAGGACAGAAATTTGGTGGGAAACTATTCTCTGCTCAAAATACTTTTAAATATTTCAGAAAATTTAAAACATTTTATTTGGAAGACTCACTAGGGACTGGATTACCATGGGTTGGACACAAGCTGTGAGTTTCATTTTTTTAAAAATTTTATTTTCTTAGTAGAGGTCAAGGCTATAAGAACCACTGGAAAGGAGTTGTACTTGTTAGGTACACAATTAGGGCCTAAGAGTGGAAAGTTAATATATTCTAA
>NW_006344951.1:0-464 GCF_000327345.1 Myotis davidii
GAGCATTTCTAAGCTATTGTTCCATTATTTTCTTGCAGCTGCTATGGTTGATGCGACTCTCACTGCTTTGTAGCTCATCTCTCTGGGTCCTGTTGGCCCTTCCAGGGCTGTCTCTTTTACCTTGTTGTTCTGGAGTTTTATTATGCTATCTCTACGTGTGAGTTCATTTTTAAAGTTTTTCTTGCTTGGCACCGATAGGCTCGTTCACTCTGTGGGCCCAGGTCTCTCTAGTTCTAGGAAGTGGGGTGGCGAGTTAAAACCCAGAAAGATTAAATCGATCTATATAATAAAGTGCTAAAGAGGAGGGAGAGGGCTGTGTGGCCTGAGTGTTGGGAAGAATGTTAAGGGGTTCTAGAGAGACAGAGAAGAGCGAGGTAGGGAGGACTTCACTGCCAGTAAAGTAAGGAAAATGCCCTCAGAAGATTTCTAACATCTTTGGATGGACATCAAGAATGTATTCCCTC
>NW_006344952.1:0-464 GCF_000327345.1 Myotis davidii
TCCCCATTCTCCCTTTCCCCAGCCCCTGGCAACTCCCATTCCGTTTTTCATTTCTATGAATCTGCCTATTCAAGGTACCTCATATAAGTAGAATCACAGAGCATATGTTCCATTGTGTCTGGCTTAGCATGACTTTTCAAGCTTCACCTATGCTGTAGTCTGTGTCAGAACTTCATTCATCTTTATGACTGAATACCAGTCCATTGTATGTATGCAGCACATTTATTTTTCAACTCGTCCGTTAAACATGTGAGTTGTTTCCACTTTTTGGCTATTGTGAATAAGGCTGCTATAAGCACTGGTGTGCAAGCATTTGTTCCAAGCCCCTTTCAGCACTTGTGGGTACATACCTAGGAGTTAACATTTTTAGGAACAGCCAAACTGTTTTCCACAGTGCCATGCCATTGTATATTCCCACCAGAATCCAGCATTATTTTTAAGTATGTAAGGCTTAAAAAAAAAAA
>NW_006344953.1:0-464 GCF_000327345.1 Myotis davidii
GCTGGCCGGGCTGTGTCACCTTTATTTTAATTCTCCCTAAATTGTGAGGGTATCACCAGATTTGAATGTTCACAATATGTCTCTGTGTGTGACTCCAAGTTTGAGTTACCATGGGTTATCTTGGTGTGACAATGTATTTGCATTTTAACAATATGGTGTGTATGTCTGTTTGAGTTGGCACAATGTGTATGCCTTCGTGTTTGAGCAGCCTGTTACAAAATGTTGGTGTTGTTACATGTGTGTCTGTGTGAGTCACTGTGTTTCAATTGTCACAGTGCATGACTGTGTGTCAGCCTGTATAAGTTATGCATCTGTAATTAGGTTACAGTGTTAACATACATGTCTGTGAATATCATGTTTAAGTCATCATGATGTATATTGCCATGCTTACAGTGTTACAAAGCCTGTTTGCCACAATTGTTGAGTGTATTACCATGTTTGAGTTGTCAAAGTGTATGTGTGTT
>NW_006344954.1:0-463 GCF_000327345.1 Myotis davidii
ATCCACTGAGCCAAACCGGTTTCGGCAAGAGCAGCATTTTTTATCTAGCCCCTTTTAGTTTCCAAGGCCCTTTCCTACCAATTATCATATTATTGTCCCATTCCATAGATGTGAAAACTGAGGTTCTGGTGATTTCAGGACTTGACCGAGGAGGGTCATAGCGCTGGCACCCGGAAGAGCCAGGACTCAAAGGCCTGATCTTAGGCCACCAGACCCTTGACAGCACCAGCAGCCCTTTAGTTTTGCCTGCCTTCATATAGAAATCTATTAGCCGGCTTGAAAACATAAGTATTTGCCGGGGTAGAGGACAAGGAATAAACTAAAAGACAGACATAACTACAGTTTTTATGCTAACCTAATGAAGGGTTTTGCCCCATTTGTTATGGAGTCATGGGAAAGTTCATTGTAAAAAGGATTCTCAGAATAGCCCCCGTAAGAGATATGAGCATGAGAGAATTTCCCC
>NW_006344955.1:0-464 GCF_000327345.1 Myotis davidii
TTATTTTTTATGTTAACATATATTTACAGTAAAATATTTAATAGTTTCAATAGCTTACTTAGATAGATACATGCTTCCTTAATCCATAAATAACACTAATCATTATCTAGTCAACCATATTTATTAAGTACTTATGATGTCTCATCTCGGGGATACAAAAAGGAGTATGAAATGGTCCTTGTTCTAGAAGTGCCCACAAGCAAGCTGAAGAGACAGCATGGAACATTCCTTTCCTATATGAGGAGGCCATTTGTTTACAAATGGTACTGATCTGTTCAATACCCTAATAGACTGGTTCCCAAATCCTGACCCTATGGGGCAAGGTGTTTAAAAGCTACAAGAACATGATGCGTTTGTTGTTTTTTTTTCACCCCGAAAAAGAAATTAATGGATAAGATTTCCTGTATTTAAATTTTTTGTTGTTGTTAATACTCACTAAAGGATATTTTTTCCATTGATTTTTA
>NW_006344956.1:0-464 GCF_000327345.1 Myotis davidii
CTGGTGAATAACAGGACACTAATAATAAGAATTCAAATTAGATTTTGCATATTTTCATTACTATTTGTACATACAAAATCTATCATTTTAATAAAGTCTGATTAGCACAGGAGAGTGAAGAATGGAGCTGTGTTCCACTTCAATGATATCAGCTATTAAAAAGGATTGTAAAGTTTACTTCCAATTATAAAATGCTACGTATATGCTAAATAAAAATAAGAAAATGAGTCTCAGATCTCTAAACTAATTCTATGTTGCTAGACGACTCTTTGGTTTCACGCTTCAGTGTGAACACCTTTAGAAATTGGAGAAAATAAGAAGGAAAAAAACCTGATATATTTTAGGCAGCCTTGCTATAACCACATTCCATGTTTAATACCATTCCAGTGAGACAAAATAATGTGAACCACTTGGTTCAGGTTTTCTTCCAAATATATTTTTATTGATAGCAGAGAGGAAGGGAG
>NW_006344957.1:0-464 GCF_000327345.1 Myotis davidii
GATGAAATTAATCAGAATATTTTAATTTAAAAGTGCAAATATCATTGAAAAACAAAATTATTAAAATGTACAATATAATATGCAGACACCATTTTAAAATTCAAAATTATATTATATTTCTTTGGCTATATACATACTATATTCATCTAATCTATACCTGGCTTGAAATCAAAGACATCATTAAAATATAAATTTTTGTTAACACTAAGCTATTATTAAAATAATCTATTGATAAGTTCTATAATAAAAATGCATTGTTAATCTATTTAAATAATAAGAGCTGTCAAATTATCAGCTCAGTAAGCAAAATCTTTGTTTCTATCTTTACCAATCTATTGCTAAATAATATTAATTCAAAACTTTAGTTTCAATTGCAACAATTCAGATATATACAATTTTTCACTGAATTTTGCTTTTTAACATTAATACTTTGTACACTATCAAATGTCTTCTTATAAGAATTA
>NW_006344958.1:0-464 GCF_000327345.1 Myotis davidii
CTCTGCTCCATTACACACTGGTGTTTATGCACCTGAACCTTTCCCTCTTTGCAAATTTAAGGGTGTCCCATGAATGGCTTATGTCAGGTGAAAACAGCTAATCTTCATAGAAATATAATTTTATTCTGTCACCTTTTATAATTTTCCTACAACCTTTGTACAAACCACAAATAGGGAATTATACATGACCATTGAATTTGAGTTCAGTAAAGGATTTGTACTGCCTGAATCACACCTTTACACACAAGATAGGATACATTAACTTAATTACTGTTGGATTCAATCGCATAGGCCATTGCCTGGGGAGTGTATCTTTTATTGGACCCAGAGAGAAACTGGGCATCATTTCTAAAGGCAGTCAATTTCCAATTATCCATGCTAATGGAAGAACACAGCAGGTGGAGACTCTAAATACAATGTCTATTTGGTTTCGGGAGCGGACATGATTTTTCATTTTTCTATCT
>NW_006344959.1:0-464 GCF_000327345.1 Myotis davidii
CATTTGTCAAATATTGCATATCATATAAACAGATATATTCACAATTCATAACTAATCCTCCCTCATTTCAAAACCTTTACTTATTTTTAGCTTCTAAACAGATACTGATGGAAACACATTCGTTATATGTGAAATATACCAATTACTGGAAGAATCACTGACAGGAGGTGCAGGATGACTGACAGGTGCCACAGGATCAGCAGCAAATTTCCTGAGGGAGAATGAGACCTGGTATCTCGGAGGAGTGGACTGGAATGTGCTTTGCTCAACCTGAAGTCATTCAAATCTAAGGTCACAGCCACTACCTGCAAAGGTTATCCTCGTGTATTCAAGGGCAAGTGAGAGAAAGGAAAACATGATTATACAGGCACAGGAAAGCCTGAGACGAGGTAAAGCCTGTGACAAACATATATTATATTATCGATTATTACAAACAAAAATGACAAATGAATGGACAGAGCAAA
>NW_006344960.1:0-464 GCF_000327345.1 Myotis davidii
AACATCTTACATTAGTGTGGTACATTTGTTACAATTAATGAATCAGGATTGATCCATTGTTATGAACTAAAGTCCATACTTTACGCAGATTTTCCTCATTTTTACCTAATGTCCTTTTACTGTTCCAAGATCCCATTTGGAAACTGCATTACAGTTAGTCATGTCTCCTTAGGCTTCTTTAGACTGTGACAGTTACTCTGACTTGCCTTGTTCCTGATGACCATGACCGTTTTAAGGAGTACTGGTCAGGTGTTCTGTAGAAAATCCCTCAACTGAAATGTGTTCGATATTTTTCTCATAGATTGAGGTTATGGGTTTTGAGGAAGAAAACCACAGAGGTAAAGTACCATTTTCAACACATCACATCAAGGGTGTATACTATCAATATGACTTATCGTTGTTGATGTTGACCTTGATCACCTGGCTGAGGGAGTGTTTGTCAGGTTTCTCCCTGTAAAGTTACT
>NW_006344961.1:0-464 GCF_000327345.1 Myotis davidii
TTTTTTTTTTTACATCAGCTCATGCAATATGTGGAGAGAGGAGATAAATAAATAAAGTGCTTATAACAACCCTCCCTTGATTCATGGTCAGCACCAAGCATGTGTTTGCCATTATTTCTCTTATTTCATGACAGAATGAAGACATGGAAACCAGCTATAAATGAGTCTTAGGTCCTCTGGTACAAACAATATGGACATTACTAGCTGTGAATGACTCCCATTCCCTCAGCCCTTACCAAGGAGGGGGGCTTCCAAGAGAGGTGCCAGCCCTGAGATTGGGGTCAGATGGCCCAGAATCAAAGCCCAGCTTTGCCACTCTCGAGCTGTGTGACTTTGGCAAATGACTTGCCCTCTCTGATCCTCACTATGGAACCCAATATCCATCTCAGGATAACAGTACCTGTGAGAATTAAATGAGAATATTAAATGGGAAGGACACACAAGAAGTACTCAGTCAATTTAAA
>NW_006344962.1:0-464 GCF_000327345.1 Myotis davidii
TCATAAAGATATAAAGAATACTTGAAAAACAAAAATAAACATTTTATCCAATGGATATATATAAATTGAATGATCCCACGGAGTGAATGCACTGGTTTCCCCTTTCTGCTCTTTGTTAGGACTCACTAGACCCCACAGTGTATCACACATGAGGCTTTTTAAGGGCCCAGCATCTGGTGCAGCAGGACAAAGCATTCAGGCAAATATCAGGATCCAAGAAACATCCACAGTCAGCTCCTCATGAACCCAGTCTCCGCTCCTGAAACATGCTGAGTCTCTGGTTTGGAATAACAGGACCTGGGGGAGGAACTTTTGCCTTGAGAGATGACTGCTTACAAAGCTTTCAGTCACTAGGAAGCCAAGCCAGCCCTGTCTAGATAGGTTGGGCAATACTAAGGAAGCTAACTTTAGCCAGGGAAGTTTTGTACCCTACGTGTGCATTACAAATCTCACAGTCCTTTTGA
>NW_006344963.1:0-464 GCF_000327345.1 Myotis davidii
TTGTATTTTCTTATATTAATTTGAAAGTGTTGAGAGAACATCTTTCCTGGTAGTTTTTAGCTTTACCTGGCTCCAATAAGCCTTACTCATTCCACTTCCGAATGACAGTATCATAACTGTAATGTTGGGGCACTGCTCCCACTGTAATAAGAGATTATAGAATCTCCTTGATTGTTAGCTACATGTCAGTGTAACTATTGACATGTCCAAAGGTTTTGGAAGCAATGAAATGCTTTTGCAACAAACCTGTTTACAGGCATTTTTAGTCTCTCTTTTCATTGGTTTCCTCAAAAATCAGAGCTAAACTTGAGTCAGCAATCTTTCCTTTCCATGTCCCTTCCCCCGCCACCTCTCCATCCATCTCTCATTCTCTCAATCTCTCTCCTCCAACCCACCTTTTGCTTTCAACATTTATTGAAGTCCTATTGTGGGCCAGCATTGTCAACTCTAAAATGACATTAAAA
>NW_006344964.1:0-464 GCF_000327345.1 Myotis davidii
ACAGGTTTCAGCCCGATCCCTGCAGGCCACCCAAGAGGGACCCCACACATGTAAGAATTCATGCACTGGGGCCTCTAGTTATATATAATGTATGTGAAACAAAGAAGTTAGGTTACAAAATAAAGATGTATTATGTATGTATATGACGTGCATGGAATATAATATATAATAGTAAATATTATATGTAATAATATATATCCACATATTTTTTATTATTTCTAACCAAATCTTTGTTTGGTTTTCCCATTTTAGGCTTAGAGTAAAAAGATTTTGAGATTTGAATTGAAATTATTATCTCCAACCAGAATTTGCAGTATGGTTTTTATAATTTATTTAATCTCAATTGCTTAATTTTGCCTTAAATTACTATCTTATGTGTCATCTAATTCAGGGCAGGAATTATTTTACATATTTCAACTGTCTCCTTCAAATCACCTAGCACAGTGGTTCTCAACCTTCCTAAT
>NW_006344965.1:0-464 GCF_000327345.1 Myotis davidii
GTGTGTGTGTGTTTCACTAACAGTGCCTTAAATTAGGAGACAGGAGAGGAAGAGGAAAAGTACACGCAGCTAGCTTAGTAACTGACTGTTTCATTTAAGCTGACTTGCCTGGAGCAACTGTAATACAAGAAGGTGAGACATGCTTATCTTTCTTTTCATCTAACGTTTTCCCCCCAAATAGCTAAACCAAGTGTAAGTTTGCTTGCTCGAACATATTAAATTCTTTCTCAGATTTCCAGCGTATTAATGTACTACTCCAACATATCACTTCCTTTATAGGAACTAATTTTGATTTGTCAAGTAAAAGGAACCTAATCAGCTGGTTTTAGGAAAAGAGTTTCTAGAAATAAGCACCACAGTTTTGAAAGCACACTCATAAATTGAAAGTTCCATTTTCATTGCTGAGACCTGGCCCTGGTGTGCTATAATGAGGGTTTTCTTTTTGTCAATTCTGCATTTTTTTT
>NW_006344966.1:0-464 GCF_000327345.1 Myotis davidii
TGTTTCTATCTCTCCCTCTCCCTTCTCTGAAATGAATAGAAAAAAATTTTAAAAACAAAACATATTTGCTTAACATATATAAAAATAAGCATATGGAATGAAGAATAAATGAGGTATTTTTTTAATAAAGAGGTTGTATTGCAGTTATTTAGGGGCGGACATTAAATTTACTACAAGCTAATGAGAAATTGGGAAAGAAAAACACTCATATGCTTTTTTCTGCTTCAGATGCAAGAAGATAGAAAAAACACTCCAAAGCTAAAATATAAAAAGACTATATCTGTGATGAATTTTATTATTAAGATGGCCCACTATAATGAGTATTTTCTCCTGTGTCTCCAAACCCAGAGAAAAGCAAACTCCACTAATCTAGAATGTAATACAACTCTATGCTCCATAAAAGTTTTTGTTCACCATATCGCCAGAGCTTACATTAGTTCCTCACACACAGTAGATGATTAACA
>NW_006344967.1:0-464 GCF_000327345.1 Myotis davidii
ACACACACACACACACACACAAACAAAACACTTATACTTAAAAAAAAGAAGTTACGTGATCAGCTTTGTGCCTTAAAATATTACTGCAGCAAAGTGTGGAGAATGGTTGGAAGAAAGGGAGACCAAAGACTCACTGAGGTCTTTGCAGGATCTCGGCGAGAGACGATAGTGGCTGAAGTAAGGCCGAGGCAATGAACACAGAGAGAAGCAGATGCATTCTTGAGACATTTGAAAGTTAGACTTTACTAAGCGTGGTGATTGATTGGATGTGAGATGTAATCAATCAATCAAGGATGGCCAGCTTCTGACTCAGGTAGCTGGGCGGATGGCTCGCTCCACAGGCAGCTCTGAAAAGGGAGGACGATATATTGGTTTAAGGAGAGTTCTGGTCGCCGGGAGAGCCATAGAATGAAGCCTCCATAAGTCCAATGATCCAACCTGGTTCACACCACTCTCTCAGCATA
>NW_006344968.1:0-464 GCF_000327345.1 Myotis davidii
CCCTACTGGGGATTGAGCCCACAACCCGGCATGCGCTCTCACCTGGAATTGAACAGGTGACCTCCTGGTGCATGAGTCAAAGCTCAACCACTGAGCCACACTGGCCGGTCTAAAATGTCTATTTCACCTTCTTTCCTGAAGAATATTTTCACTGGATAAGGACGTCTGGGTTGACTGTTCTTTTCCTTCAGCACTTGAAAAATGTGCCACTTTCTCCTGTCAAATTATTGTCCCCCTATAAAATGTAATGTCATTTATGTCTGGTTTCCTTCAAGATTCTTTGTCTTTAGTTTTCAGAAGTGTGGATAAAAAAGGGGGTCACATACTATACCTGACAAGTTCAGAGGAGACCAACATGACAGACCTAACAAACTCGGAGACCAAAAGTAACCACTTACGATGGTCTGAACATAAAAACTCCTAACTATAAGGAGGTCACAGCAGGTAGTCACATCCTAGGCTTA
>NW_006344969.1:0-464 GCF_000327345.1 Myotis davidii
TTTTTTTTTTAAAGGATTGACTTTGGTGGTTATGCTGGGTGAAAGAGGATTGGGCTTGAAGGAGTCAAAATTGATGTTGAAAAAGGAATGCAATCAAAACAGACACATTTTTGTTCAACTTTAAGCTGATGTCCCTGCTCAGTTATAATCGATAATTAAGTTTACCGAGCCGCAGGGTGTGCCACCACTAATAACAGTTCACAGAGCTCCGTCTGTGTTCCGCCAGACAAGGCCTGAGTGTTCCCAGGCATATCCAGCAACTCTCAATCCCACTGTGTGTCTGAACCACGGGGGCCCAGTCCTGGTCCCCAAAGCTTGTGCTACCCTGGGTCTGAGGAATGGTTCTTACAAAGCGCCCCAAGTGACTGGATCGTGTGGCCAAGGAGGAGACCACAGCATTCCCACTCAGTCGTTATAACAAGTTCGATGAAAATTCTATAAAATTGTCCTCAGGGGAAACTGAG
>NW_006344970.1:0-464 GCF_000327345.1 Myotis davidii
TAGGCAGGTTCACCTAACAGGCGCTCACATGGTCATCTCCGTGCCAGGTACTCAGCACATGAATATCTAGGCTTCCTTTCATTTCATCCTCGATGATCATACTAGACTTCAGATACGCCAGACGTGCCTACCTCAGGGCCTTTGCACCAATGATATCTGCTCATAAACATGTTCTTAAAGGGCTCGGTGGAGAAAAACATCCACTCTGATAGCACTTTCTCTTACCTTATTCTGCTTTATTTTCTCTGTGACCCTTTCCATCATCGGAAGTTATTTGTTTGTTGCCCATCTCTCCTACTAAAATATGACTTCGTGAGGGGTAGGGGCCACGTTCACTACTATATCCCTGGGGCCTAAATCAGTGCACACTCCATGGACACTGAATGAATGAATGGATGACTGAATGGATGAATGAATGAATGAATAAATGAATGAAAGGTCTATCATTACCATTTTGCACAGGA
>NW_006344971.1:0-464 GCF_000327345.1 Myotis davidii
TAGTTGTAGTCACCATTTGAATAAGATAGTGATAATCCACAGTCATTCTTTTAAATCCACTTGACTTCTGTACAGGCCAAATTGGTGAGTTAAATGGCCATGCAGTAGTCATCACATGGTATTGTCCTTGCTTCTTCTTTGATAGTAGTGCTAATTTTTGAAATTTCCCTGGGTTTTCTCTCTGGGTCAGGAGGGGAAATTTCAGTAGCTTTCACTCCACAGAGATTCTTCCAGTTGCCAAGTGTGTCTATTCTAATGATACGTTGAGAAACTGGGGAATAACCATAAGGTCGGTCCATAGACCTGGTGGGCTCACTGTGATTTGAAATTGATGTAAAACGCCGTCTATCACCTGACCAGTGATATTTTGGTTTCTAGAAATTAGTGTCACTTCAGAGCCAGTGTTTAGTGGTTGAAATATTTGGGTCTTTCCTTTTTTCAAGTGTACAGGCACTCTAGTAAAT
>NW_006344972.1:0-464 GCF_000327345.1 Myotis davidii
CATGGGATGATGCTCAACAAACTGAGCCACACCGGCCAGGCCTACACCCAACTTTTTTAGCAACTAGACTCTGTGTTAACATCTGCTCTATTTTCATAACCTATTCTAGTCTATGGCCCAAACTGATTGGGTCATTCCCTTCCCTCATCAAGTGGAGCCCAGGGGAGAGAGGACACAGCTACAGCTTTCCTGGAGGTGATGCAAAACACAGAGCAAGACCTGTGTTGTTTAGAGGTAGAAGAAAACAATGAACCTAGTGTCTCAATGGAATACAAAGGTCATAGACAAGGTACACAGTACACAATGAAATTCAAATCCTAGGAACTAGACTAAAAATGAGAGCTAAGATATAGACTCAAAATAGGCAGGAGAAACTTGATGAAAATCCAATGATATCTAGAAGTGAAGGAATGAGGAATTCTGCAGGCAACTGCCAGCAATATGTAATGAGGTTCCAGGCTGAC
>NW_006344973.1:0-464 GCF_000327345.1 Myotis davidii
AAGGGAGGCCCTGGCCGGCAGCTGGAAGGCTCCGATCAGCCCTGATCGCCAGTCAGGCCCAGGGATCCGACCTGTATGTGAATTTCATGCACCAGTATAACATGGTTGAAACACTGTAGAAGAGTCAAGCAATATATTTTTTTCTAAATAAATTTAAGGATGAACCTATTCCATGATCCAGTCTTCCCATACCGAGGTATTTAGGCCAGAATAAAAACAAATCAACAGTAAAACTTCTAAAAATGTAATTGTGCTAGATATAGTCCTACAACCAAAAATGGGAAACAATGTTATTTCCTGGCAAAATGAAAATTGAAAAAAAAATTATACTGGGTAAAAATGCCAAAATAAACCCCCAAAACCTAACAATAATTGTCTATTACTATTTTATTCAAAATAGAAAAGCTTATAAAATAAGTCAAATGTCTACTAATAATTTCTTACTTAAAAATATTATTTTTTTT
>NW_006344974.1:0-464 GCF_000327345.1 Myotis davidii
AATCAGTTCACATATACACGAAAGGGAACACTTATGGGAATGCAAACATGATAATACTGAAACGTCATTGAAATTTCAACATGTGAGCCTAAAGAAATAGGTGTCAATGCCTGATGCTTATGTCGAAAAAAATACATGCACATATTGCGGTTAAATCACTATATTCTCACAGACTGATCAAGGCAACAGAAATCCCACAAAAATAATTATATATACCAAAAGAATGGTTACCATGATTTTGGTCTTGTATGTTGTCCGAGTAAACCTAAAAATAACAAGTCATGATTTGAAGACTAGTTGAGTAAAGTGAGAGAGGCTCCAAATTCTCAACAAAAAACAAATTTCGACTTGAAATTCACAAGAGCCTGCTATTTAGGAAGAGACCCTGTAGCATTGTTGCTCTGCAGAATATGTGTACACAAGGCTTGCCTCATAATACATGGGAAGATTCACGGGCGGCATAT
>NW_006344975.1:0-464 GCF_000327345.1 Myotis davidii
TTAAGAAATATTGCTTGTTAAGCTATATTTAGTTGAGTGCATACTTTTTCACAAAGTAAGTTAATATTTCTCTTTTGTTTAAGAGAATACTTCTGATGCCTAAAAACCAGCTTTAAGATTTTTCTCTTTTGACTTTCGGTTATTCTAAAACTTTTTGAAATAGATATGCCTTCTGCACCCACTGGTGATAGAGTCCCACAAATATGGCTTCAGATAGGAAAAATGATAAAATTATTGTTCCTTAGGTCCACATGGTAGGTATGAATGGAACAATCTATATTAAAAGGGACTATATGTGTGACAGATAAAGCCTTTTAACCTGTACTGAGCATGGAAGTGGGCTAAAAAATGCCCCTTATCCACCAAAGATGTGTTGATGTACCAATCCCTGGAGCTTGTAATTGTTATCTTATTGAAAAAAAAAGAATGATTCACAATTTTTTAAAAATATATTTTATTGATTT
>NW_006344976.1:0-464 GCF_000327345.1 Myotis davidii
TTGTTTTATGCTAATGGGTAGTTGAATTCTCACTTCCCAATGTGAAGGTCCAATCTTCTCCGGAACAGGAAACTCCCTCAAGAAGGGTTATTGGTAACTGTACTTTGGGGAGGCTTTCCTTAAATTTAGATAATGATTTTGTGACTGCTGATAGTTCAGATATATTTAGTTTAAAGTAATTTGCATGCCACTTTGGTGGGCTGTTAATCCTGTCATTTTCCCCATTTGAAACTTCCTAAGATGTTTCACAAAGTACTGGGCTGATTGCTATGGAGAGAAGGCCCGGGTTAGAAATTGGGAAATGAACAATCCTCGAAGGAAAAAGGGACATATATTAGAATGAGAAAAAAACAAAGATTAATATTTGGAGCAGACTGTAAATGCAATTTCTCAGTCCAGAGGATTAAGCAATGGGGTTCAAAGCATTTTTCGGTGGCAGAATGAGTATGGCAGTGATGATGATG
>NW_006344977.1:0-464 GCF_000327345.1 Myotis davidii
ATATTAGCCTTTTATTATATAGGATTACAAATTCCCTAATGAGGCACATCACTGATAAAGGCCCATTATGCTAATTGCATGCATCACCTTCTCTACTCATCAAAGTGAGTCAGGATACCTTTTTAACAATACACTGAGATGAAAAATATTACTCTGCATTAAAATAATGAATTACACTTTCTTTAAATATCTTATAATTCAACGTTATTACTTATTTACAACCCCAATTAATAAGGTTGTATTATCACATTTTCATAACTAGACTATCAAGAGAAAGTACTGTACTTCATTCTGGTTGTTACACCCATATACCTGTTATCTGCCTCCCTTAATATTTACCCTTAAGGAATGAAACTCCTATGTTACTATACTTGTATAGTCTAATGTAAAATGATAGGCTATACAACTATAAGGCCCTCACTAGGGGTGAGTTAAATGTTTGAGCAAATATAGCAGGCTAATTT
>NW_006344978.1:0-464 GCF_000327345.1 Myotis davidii
CCCTCCCTTCCTCCCTCCCTTCCTCTCTCTCTGTCTCTCATAGAATGTTTGAAATCGGGTTGTCCTAGGGTTATGGTATGTATAATTTCTTTGGGCAGTAGGAAGGTGTTTCCTGAGGTTAAATAAGCAAACATTAAACAGGTATTTTTAGATTCCCTCCAAGGGAATGTAATTTCTCAGCTCCATCCCTAATGTTTGTACAGGCAGAAGCTGTCCATTATTAGAAAGAAGATCTTGCTGTTAGATGATGCGTGGGGTTCAGAAGAGAGGGAGAAGGGGCTCTTTAGATTTCCCATGGATTTGACTCGCAGCCACTGCTAGTCCACATGGGATCTGCATGTCAGTTGGAAAAAGGCACCCTTTCTTCTCGAGAAATACTGCCATCTGTTGGAAACATTGTCACCATGTAGAGGTTTGTTAGAACAAGATAAAGTGTCTCCCAGAAAAGTATAATAAATCAACAA
>NW_006344979.1:0-464 GCF_000327345.1 Myotis davidii
CATGCCTCCATTCATTCTGAGTTTCTCTCAGCTGCACAATCATACAACTGCAACGCTCATCCATCCTTTCAAAATCAACACACATCCTTTGCTAACTTAGAATGGCCAACACCAACACGCATGGACTTCATCTCCAAATCAATCCACGAGTTCAAACACATCCCCATACCGCTTCAAAAGCTGCCGTGGGCACAAACCGCTTGACATCACTGGACAGACCATCAAACTGCACCATCAAGTATCCCAGATTTCATCACAGCCAAAGATGGGTACCTTAGAGGTAGGCACATCCATCCCCATTTCAAGTTGTGCATGAGGCGGTGGATCCATGTTTCAAACTCTGCATCCCACGCCTCTCCCTCTCCATTCTTCTCTGTAAAAACAATCCACAAAATATAGTTTCAATTAGAAACCTCCAACAATACATATCGCCAAAATCATGCAATTCCATTCAGCACCTCACC
>NW_006344980.1:0-464 GCF_000327345.1 Myotis davidii
AGGGTTAGGGTTAGGGTTAGGGTTAGGGTTAACGTTAGCATTAGTTTCTACGTTTAGGATTATGTTGTTTTAGGGATATTGTCAGACTTGGAGTTAGAGTTAGTGCTAGGTTTCAGATTTTGTTTAATTTTAGGGTCAGTATTATGGTGAAGGCACAAGGAGCTCAGCCTCTTGGTGGAGGAGCTCAGTGATTGTTGGCAATGGCTACTTTCTTCCTTAGAATTGATTTTACTGCCTTCCATATGTTTTGCATGTTGTATTTTCTATTTATTTTTCACAAGATACGTTCTGATTTCCCTTTTGTTTTCTTCTTTGACCAGTAAGTTTAAGAATATGTTGTTTAATTTGTAAGTATTCATATATGGCTTAGGATTACAACATATGAATTTTGGGGGGAAAAACAAATTTTCTGTATTGCAATCTGTACATTGATGTATCCTATATAATAAAGAGCTTATATGCAA
>NW_006344981.1:0-464 GCF_000327345.1 Myotis davidii
GCTCAAAAGGTTCGCCATCACTGCTGTAGACGCTGTTCTGCCCTGGTTCTTTTTTTAAAAAATATATTATATCTTCGTCATCGATCCACATCATTCCACTTAGTTCTGCTGCTTGCTTTTCACGGGCTGCGTAGGCTTTCAGTGTATAAATGCACCACAATTGATGGCCATTTAGGTAGGTTTTTTCCAGTCTTTTCCTACTATAACTAAGGCCACATTAAATATACTTGAGCATACGTGACTATGCGAATTACGAAAATACCCATGGGCTAAACACCTGGGCATGGAATTGCTAGGTGTGGTCATGTGGCATCTGTTGGGAGGTAAAGGTTGTATCTGTTCACACTCCTACAGCAGTGCCTCAAAGTGCCAGTCAATTCACAACCTTGCCATGGAGTATCCTCGCCAGCCCACGGGCTGGAAAATCCGACACCTTTTTTAGTTTTAATGTGTGTTTCCTGTGA
>NW_006344982.1:0-464 GCF_000327345.1 Myotis davidii
TCTGAAATTAATAAAAATATATTTTAAAAAAACCTTTAGATATCATCTTTTTCAATGTGAAAGGAATGACTGAAGATATTTTATATGTTAGGTAAAAGGAAGATAGTTCTTAGAGTGATGAAGATCTGGACATGTTTATAGGAAGGGGAAATTCATGATATGGGAGGAAAAAGTAATTAATGCAATAAAATGCCAAGGCAACCGTGGTGGGGATGTGATGGATACATGTTGAAGGCAAAGAGGATTACCTTATTCTCTAGAGAAGGATTGAGGATTTAAAGGATGAAGATGCTGAGATATCGAAGCAACAAGAAGAAAATGGTCACAAGTGAAGAGAAAAGATGGGAGAGATGCCCTTATAGATTACTCCAACCATCTGCTGTAAGAAGTTAGGAAGAACTAGGATGGTGAAGAGTGACAACATTTTGTGATAGCTCTGTGGAATTTGGTAAGGAGTTAACAAG
>NW_006344983.1:0-464 GCF_000327345.1 Myotis davidii
ACACACACACACAGGATTATACACTGACTAAGTGAGGGTTATTCCAAGAATACAAGACTGTTTTAACATCTGCAAATAAATTAATATAAGAATATTAATGAATTAAAGTACATTAAACATATGAGTGCACCATACAGAAAGAGCTCTTGACATAACACATCTGTTGATAAAAAATTTCACAACCTAGGGAAAAAAAAACCCTCATTCTGATAGAGGGCACTGATGAACCTTAGAACTAATCCACACTTAATTTATACCAAATGCTTTCCCCTTAAGATTGGGGCCAAGGCAAAATGTTCACCTCTAATGTGCACTCCACATGTTCCTAAATTTCCACCCAGTGCAATAAAGCAAGAAATAGAAAGTAAAGGCATATGAATTTGAAAGTAAAACTGTTAATTTGCAGGAAACATGATCCTATCAAATCTGCAATCAAGCTAACAGAAATAATAAGATAGCTTAGC
>NW_006344984.1:0-464 GCF_000327345.1 Myotis davidii
TTTTAAGTCCTTAGTTTTGTTTCTTATGTTTATTTGATTACCATTTATGAATTGTGGTACTTTTCCCCCTTCACTTCTCTTGTGAAACTCTATTACTTATTAGTTGAAATAGTTCTTTTCCCTCTGACTTAGTAATTAATACCCAAAGATGTTGGGTGCAATAAGACCTCAAAACAAAATTTTATTATTGCATATTTGATGGCTGTCTTCTATTCTGGATAAGAGCTTTGCACAGCAGCTTTGGACTGTTACGGGATTATAAACTTTGAAAAACACTGTCTTGTGGACTTGTGGACAGGGAGATGATGTAAAGCACAGGTTATCTATTGTGCCTCCAAACTGGTGGGAAATCTAAACAGGATTCCACTTCTTAATCATGCTGACTTGTCTGATTGCTCAGCATCCTAGGAAGACAGTAGCCACTACTGGATCATTCCAAGCTGAAAACTTGATTTTATTTGTTT
>NW_006344985.1:0-464 GCF_000327345.1 Myotis davidii
CCTCCTACATGCCCCCTCCCAGGGATTGAGCCTGGAACTCAGGCATGGCATGTGCCCGGTCAGGAATCAGCAACCTCTTGGTGCCTGAGTTGACACTCAACCACTGGGCCACACCGGCCGGGCAAGCAAAGCATTTTAAGCACATGAAAAGATGGTCCACATCATTAACATTAGAAAAATCTAAATCAAAACCACAATGAGATACCTATCATTTTACACCCACTAGGGTGGGTAACAGTGTAAAGACAAACGTTGGTAAAGATGTGGAAAAAAGGAACTCTCATACTGGCTATTACAAAATGGTGCAGCCACTTTGTAAAATAATTTAGCGATTCCTCAAAAAGTTAAATATGGACTTAACATATGATCCAACAATTCCACTCCTAGGTATATACTCAAGAGAACTGAACATTTATGTCCACACAAAAACTTGTACGTGGTCATAGCAGCATTATTCACAATAG
>NW_006344986.1:0-464 GCF_000327345.1 Myotis davidii
AAGGAAGGTTCGATTTTGTCACTGGAAGATAAGTCCACACACAGGATAGTGCATTTCCCTTCCAGGAAAAAGCATTTTCCCAATGGAAGTGCGTTTTCTACACAGGAAGAAGGGTTCCCTCACATAAAGGTACATTTCCACTACTGGAAGATGGGTTCTTTCAGAGGAGGTTGTTATTCCCCTAAAGGATAAGGGTTCTTTCACAGGAAGGTGTGAATCCCCCACTGGCAAAGGGCTGTCTCACAGGAATGTGCATTTATCCCATAGAAATTGGTTTCCACATGGGAAGGTGCATTTCCACCAAAGGAGAAGCATTCATGCAAAGGGTGGTGCCATTTTGGAAAGGGAGATTTGTTCCCGCATCAAAATGTGCATTGCTCCCACAGGAAGGTGCATTTTTCATAAATATGCATTTTTTCTTCCAGGTGATATTTTCCTTTACAGGAAACAGAATTCCCCACATG
>NW_006344987.1:0-464 GCF_000327345.1 Myotis davidii
ACACACACACACACACACACACTCCAAACTTAGGTCTCTATTCCAAACTTTTCCTGTAACTCCTGATTCATATATTCATCTACCTTCTAAATATCTCCTCTAGATGTCAAAAAGTACCTCACATTTAACATATCCAGACCCTAATCTTCTATTAATCCTCTCAAACCTGCCCCTCTCATAGTCTTCCCCATACCAGTTAAGAACAACTCAAGCCTTCCTGACACTCAAGCCAAAAACTGTAATGTCATTGTTAACTCCTCTTTTTCTCTTGAATCTCATATTTAATCCATCAATAAATTCTTTTGGCACTATCTTCAGGTGATATTTAAAACCTATTCTTTTGCAATCATCACAAAATAAAACTCACTGCCACTATATTAGTCTTTAGCTCTAAAACAGTACTGTCTTTGTTCAATAAATGTATTGAATGACTGACACAGTAAATGAATTCTACTCATTTTTTT
>NW_006344988.1:0-464 GCF_000327345.1 Myotis davidii
TCAGAATGACTATCATCAATAAATCAACAAAGATGATTCTGTGGGTTTTGTGTGTGTTTTACATATTTTTAATATTTATAATTTGAGGAGAAAGGTTTTTAAGATTGAATACACTTGTGAACAACTGGGTTAAGTAAAGATAAAGTTCTAACTACAGGACTTACAAGATCCTTTAATGAGCTAAAAGTGGTATTATTTCCTTATCAGAAAGTTCAGTCTACAATGTTTCCCAAAAGTACGAATAATACTTTTTAAGTATTATTCACAAACTATTTAACAACACTGGTATTTTACAAGCATACTTTGGTGAACACTAATACAAATGGATAAAGGTAATCATCTCATTCTCTTTTGGCATTTTTAAATGCTTCTAGATTTGAGATCAATCCTAAAAGGCAATTGATTGTTTTATTAGGGGTTTGGCTTTATGTCGGCTTCTAAAAATCATTAAATTTCTCATTTTC
>NW_006344989.1:0-464 GCF_000327345.1 Myotis davidii
CAGATAACCCTAAAACCTCAGAATTATAACATATTAAGACAACCAGCCTACAATTATTTTGTGCCAGGCTCTATTTGCTACTTTTACATTGCACTATTATTTTTCTTATATTGAACATTTAACCTTAATTAAGTATTGCCAACAAGTAGGAAGAATGTAAAATGCCTTTCCTCTTCTAGTCGTCACAAAGCAAGTTCTCTCTTTCATTGTCTCTGTGGTGGCCACACGATAAGATGGTCCCAAATGCTCCCGGAGTTTGCACTGGCCAGTGACTGACTTCTAACAAACAGACTCTAGCAAACGGGGCGGCACTGTTGCTGACTTAGAGGAAATGCATTTCAGGTTTGAGATTTATCACTTACTTCAAAGGATGCCTTGGCTTAATTGTTGTTACAGGATCACCCATAAGAATTCCCTCCCCTAAGATACTAGAAGAACCAGATACTAGAAATCACTGCTCATGT
>NW_006344990.1:0-464 GCF_000327345.1 Myotis davidii
TGTCCTGGGAATGCAAGGACAACTTGAGAGGAATTACAGATAAGTGAAGGAACAATAATGACTGCACCTTCCCCTTCAAGAGCCTCTTACTCAATTCCAGACATGATGCATATTTCAACCTCAGGAGGGAATGCGTTGTCCATATTCTAAAGATAAGGAAACGGAGCCTCGAAGCGGTTACCTTGCCCAGCATCTGTGATGCAAACCCAGGAGTACCTGAAATTGAACCATGTGCCCTCAATGCAGGCTTCCCAACAGAATTCATTCTGAGGCCCACTACTCCTCCGTCCTCTTACCTGACCCTGTACATCTTCCGAGAGACAGTCCAGATTGCTCCACACTGAATGGTGCCCATTTTGGCTGCTTCTAACCACTGTTGTTTATGAAAGAAAACTCATAGCTTCCTATCTAAGCCCAGGTCCTCGAGAGCATTTAGCTTTGAAACATGCAGAAAGTCCCAGCAG
>NW_006344991.1:0-464 GCF_000327345.1 Myotis davidii
CCCCACCCCCCTGGTATGACTCTGACTCTGAGTAATGACCCATGGGGAGAGGAGGCACTTATGAAATTGAAGCCTTTGCCATCATTGCAAACCCATCATTTTATAGCCAAGAAAAGAGAGGCTAAAAGGCAATGACTTCTGTGAGGTCTTACAATTTGTTAAAGCAAAAGCAGGTCTAGAGCCAAGGCTTTCTCCCTTCTTCCGTTATATAAACCTACCTGCATATATGATCATTATGATTATGGACACATTCAAAAATATTTTGATTAGAGAATATCCACATCATTTGTGATGAGGAAAATGCTAAATAAAACAACAATGAGATACCATTCTCCACCTATTAGAATGGCCAAAATCTGGAACCCTTAACACCACCGAATGCTGATGAGATGTAGAACAAGAGTAACTCTCAGTCGTTGCTGGTGGGCATGCAAAATGGTACCACCACTTTGGAAGACAGTTTG
>NW_006344992.1:0-464 GCF_000327345.1 Myotis davidii
GCTAAACACATGACACACATAAAACCATGAGAATAAATACAATATCACAAAAATAAACACAAACAGATCAAAGAACACTGCAAGTTAGAAGAAGGTTTGGAAAAGAGAGAAAAGCTGAAGGCAGGGCCACCAGCTAGGAGCCTGCTGTGATGGTCCCAGAGTGGCCTGGGTTAGAATGTTGGCAGAGATAAAGGGAAGATGGCACATCCACAAGAGGCAGAGAGAACTCAGGAGGTGCCAAGTGAATGTGGCACAAGGCAGAAGGAAAAGTGGAAGATGCCAGGCCAGGACCACATTATGACTTTCATGGGCCCTTTTGCCTTAGAGGGTGCCTTCCTTCATAAAAAAATTAAAATTATATTTTATGATTGCATTGATCTAAGGATGAATATATCTGTCTTGTAGATTACAACATTTTTGTCCAACCTAATTAGACACTTCTCCAAAGAGGACACACAGATGGC
>NW_006344993.1:0-464 GCF_000327345.1 Myotis davidii
TTGTTGAAAGTATTACATATGCCCCCCCCCCTTTTATTCCCCAATGACCCCTTCTAGGTAGCCTCCGCCCTCCCACCCCTTCCTTTCCCAAGTTTCACTGCCCTGAGTGTTCCATCGCATGCTGTTCTCCTGCTTCTCTAATGAAGACTGTATTTCAGGCTCATACAAACACATGCTTGGACAGTACTTGGCAGTTTTCAAAGGGGTGTCACCTTATTGTCTCATTTCTGCTTCAATTTTAAATCTTCTATAAGTTAGGGATCGGTTGTAATTCTCCACCGTAGATCTGAAAGAAAGAAAATCCAAATGTTAACAGATTTCCTCAAGGACGCAGAGTGAATAATAGAGAAACACTTTTGTGACCCTGGTTGGGCATCTGCATCACTATAGACTTCTTCTTGCTTCCTCTTACTCTGTAGGAAAGGTGTCTCCCTCTTGAGAATGTAGTTAAAAGGCTCTGGCAC
>NW_006344994.1:0-464 GCF_000327345.1 Myotis davidii
TCATTCATTTTTCTGGACTGGACAGCAGCCAAAATGACCCTCTAAAATCACAGGCCAGATAACAGAATTCCGCTGCCTCAATGCATACTAGTACCTATTCTCTTTAATGCATACCTATTACATTTGGGATAAAACCCCAAATTCTCTATAGTGATAGTGAGGCCCATGATCTATCTCTGGAATATCTCCTCAGTCATATCTCCTAACACACGACCCCTCTTCCAAGTTGTTTTCTGCCTCAGGGCCTTTGCACATGTTTCCTCTGTAAGGATTACTCTTTTCCCTCCCTTCTCACCTGGCTGACTTCATGCCTCAGGTTAAATGTAACTTCCTCGAAGAAATTTGCTCTAACATTCTTCTTCTTTTTTACTTTATTTTTATTGTTTTCACTATTACAGATGTCCCCATTTCCCCACCCCCACCCCTTTGCCCAGCTGCACCCAGCCCTCACCCACCCTTCCTCT
>NW_006344995.1:0-460 GCF_000327345.1 Myotis davidii
AAGTCTTGAAAGCATCCTAAGAATTCAAGCACCTGCTTGAATCCTGAGAAAATGGGTGATGGAAGTGAGCAGAGAATTTGACTCTGGGATCCCTGACGCTGGGTCTGCTCAACTTGAATGAACTCATTTCAGGAGTCAAATGTTCTGCTTGACCAAGTTCCTTGAGGCCGAAGAAAGCAGCATTTCTTCTTGTGGCTAGTGACTCAGCATGTGTCCAGTCACAAAATCGGAATCACCATATTCAAGTCCCAATTCCTAAATCTAAAGACAAGCTAGGCTTTCCCAAACAGGGTAACTGCTTCTGCTGCTGCCAATCAAATAATTTCCTTGCTCTGCTTCCACCTCTTTCCTGAAAAAGCCTTTCTCCTGGGAACATTCCTCACCACTTTCACTTGGCGCTGCCCAATTCAAATTTTTGCTCAATAAACTCGTAAAATTTGTAATGTGCCTCATTTTTTTT
>NW_006344996.1:0-464 GCF_000327345.1 Myotis davidii
GTACTGTTGATATTTGGCTCTGTTGAAGAATGAGTTTGCCGACCACTGCCCCAGGTGATGTAAACTCTCTAGGCCTCAGTTTCCTTATCTCTAAAATGGGGACACCAATATACCTGTTGTGAGGCTTGAATGACGTCAAATCTCTGAGATAATTAATTGATGCTCCGTAAGTAGTCCATGCCCCATGGATGCCCTACCAAGTGGGTGTTGGGGAGACACTGGTCACAGCCAATCAGCTGGACTGGACGCTTCCTTGTTGTCCGGCCGGGCAAATGGTGACTCACTGGACAGCAAATCCGGGGGCGACACAATTCCCGGAGCCCCTGGCCTGGTCGGTCCCCTTCTCCCCAACGCCCCGTTTAGAACAGCCTGTCTCCAGGAACACATCACCCAGCTGGCTCAGACCGTGTAAGATGCAGGAAGCCATCTGTACCTTAAAAAAAAAAAAAGAAAGAAAAGAAAAA
>NW_006344997.1:0-464 GCF_000327345.1 Myotis davidii
TAAAATCTAGGCCTCAGTTGTGTTTCAGCTCCAACTCAGAAAAGTTGTTCTTCTTATATACTACCACTTTTACATACTACTATTTTGCATACTATCAGAGATAATGGAGCAATGGGACAGAGTTCAATTAACATGCTATAATTCTATAGTTAAGCCAAGCTATGATCTTTTTGTAAAGGTCACCAAAATATCTAAAACAGGAAAAACTCTCAAAATAATAACATCCAGGAGACCTTTCTGATGCTATTACTAAAAGATGTTTTCCATCTGACTAAGAAATTAATAAAGGAAAGGAACTCAGATGTGGGAGATGTGCTGTAAAGCAGGAGCTGACAAATTACCAGTACAGCCAGTAGGCTACATTTGACTTTGTTAGTTTTTTAAATAAAGTTTTATTGGAACATAGCTACACTCATTAGTTTTTATATTACTACTAGAAGCCCGTTGCATGAAGATTTGCACAA
>NW_006344998.1:0-464 GCF_000327345.1 Myotis davidii
AAAAAAGTAATTAAAGCTTTAATAATGCACCTATGAAGTGACTGATGTGGCATGTCCTGACTCCCAGGGAATCTATCAAGTTGAAACAGGTACAGAATATGCCCCCCTCCATGTAAATTAAATAATTTGCTTTAAAATTTGGAGTAAGTTGATAGAAACAAATTGAATTTTAGAAAAGTTTAGCCAATGATGATAATTTTGGTTTTGAATTTAAGTTTTTGTACTAAGGACAATATCCAACTGTCAAGATCATCTCTGATTTGTGACAATGAACCCATATTTTAAGTGTATAGAATCATAATTTATATACTAATCTGTATTAGATCAGCACATGCATCTTATTTATTAAAGATGGTTTCATCTTAATGAATTAGACAATTTATAGGCTAAAATTAAGAGAAACCAGAACACAATCTAATTTGGAACCCTCAAAAATGCTATATAATAAAAGGCTAATATGCAAA
>NW_006344999.1:0-464 GCF_000327345.1 Myotis davidii
AGTTCAAGTGACTTTCTCTAGTATTGAACTAATATTGTTACTCTGTTGATAGAGTGAATAATAGTAGCAAGAGGGACATTAGAATAGTTACTTATATGACTACAAATTTTAATTGATTAAACTGAAATTTATGTATCTGGGAATGTACAACCTTTGCTAGAGTTAAAGCATATTAGTATAGAAACGAAAAACAAGATTCCAGTGAGTCAAATGACCATATCAACTTCAGACTACATCAACAAATCTATTTCTCTCTATTTAGATTATGGTACACTCCAGGTAAATGAAGTTTTCACTCTTCAATTTCTGTTTTATTGTCCCTTTAAATGATATTGTCTGAAGGATAAAGTTTTACCTTTATACCAATCCAGGCTAACTTTCTTATACTTCTGAGACATAATTGGACATAGTAATTTGATTTCAGAGGCATTCCTTACATGTATGAAATTTTCTATTATCCGAAC
>NW_006345000.1:0-464 GCF_000327345.1 Myotis davidii
TCTGTTGACTAATGAGTTTGCCGACCACTATCTAGACCACTACTCTGTATGACCCTCAACATTCAAAATTTCCTCATTTTCAGAGACAGAATCAATCATGTCCACTAAGCCATTTGTACAGAGGCTGTAAATTACAGTTATTTCAGAAAATATTTTAAAAGTAAGAAATGAACTAAGCACTCCAAAAGATGTAGTTTTATTAAGCATCATAGATGAAAACTGTCATCTTCTGTATAGGACTTTAAATAATTGGTGACACTAACAGTGTTGTGGAATTTTCACTGATACAGATAAAAAAGGTACAGTTGTTAACAAAAATGAAAACTGAGTTCTTTTCTCTAAGAGCCAAAAGCGACAGCTTCTTTCAAGGAGATTCAATGAAACTAGTCAAACCACTGTGATTTTTATGTCTGGCCAACAGAAGCTAATCTAAACATTTTAGTTTAGTTTGTCTTCTTCTTCTT
>NW_006345001.1:0-464 GCF_000327345.1 Myotis davidii
ACACACACACACACACACACACACCCCTTCTTTCGGATGTGCCAGATGAGACTTCCCAGTGAGGAAGAAATCTAGTGCGGGGTTAGGGATGATCCATTTCTAAGTTACTCAGGTGATGTCCAATTCTGGCTTTTTCATTTCTAGTGAAGGGACCAGCATCAGATCCCTAAATCTCTTTCCTCGTCGGCAACGAGTTTGTAATGCTCCTCTCATCACATGGATCAAACAACACGCAGCTTAGATGCCTGGTGCACACCACGTGCTCGGTCACAGTAGGAATTATTCTTTCCTGAGGGAGAGAAGGATGATGCATTTAATTGGGCGCTGTTGTACACTGTGCACTTCCTCAGAAGCATTCACAATCACCACCTCGCTGGATCCACACCACACCCCTGAGGTAGGTGGCATCCTCCCGACCTCGCAGGTGAGGCGTCTGGCTCACGGAGGTGTGGGGTGTGCCCGGG
>NW_006345002.1:0-464 GCF_000327345.1 Myotis davidii
CTCCCAACCAGGGATCAATCTCACATCAATGTGACCTGACCAGGAATCGCACCCGCAACTTTTGGTATATGAGAAGATGCTCCAACCAATTGAGCTACCTGGCCAGTATATCACTCTTAAAGTTTCTTTATTTCTGAGTTGAATAAATGCAGTTGTATGTTCATCTTTCTTAGACAAATAAATGTACTAGTAGTTCTATGTTATGGAGGTAAATCTAATATTATAGGATTGCTTTCTTTAGTCTTTCATTCATTTAGCCTATTGGAGCTTCTACTTAAACAAGCATATTTAAGATACTGTAAATGCAAAGAGGAATGGGACAGGCTTCTGGCCTCAAGGAAACTGCAGCCCAGCAGGGAGAGACATGCAAAATCAAACAATGCGGTCGGTGCTGGGAAACAAAATGTTGGGCTTGGTGAAGGTGATGGGGTGATGAGGGCACGGGGACTATAGCAACTTTTATT
>NW_006345003.1:0-464 GCF_000327345.1 Myotis davidii
CATAACCCTAACTTCTTGACTGGGGCTCCTCTGATCCTGTGATGTGGAACACCTTCAAGAACACAACACACATGCATGAGCAAAGCAGAAGTGCGAGGAAATTATACCTGTGATCCACCATTGGCCAATGAAGGGTTGTTCCCATCATCTATTACTGTGTAACCAATCACCCAAAGCTGAATGGTATAAAATACAACTATTTTATTCTACTCACAAATTCTATGAGTCAGAAATCCATACAGGGCACACTAGGAATGGCTTGTCTCTGCTCCATGATGCCTGGGGTCTCACCTGGGAAAACACAGGTGGCAAGGGGTACTCCAATGGATGGGGAATCACCCAGAACAGTGCTGTCCAATATAAATAATATGCAGTCATATATGTAACTTTGAATTTCCTCGTAGCCGTATTAAAAAAGTAAAAAGAAACTGATAAAATGAATTTTAATAATATATTTTCTCTTA
>NW_006345004.1:0-464 GCF_000327345.1 Myotis davidii
TGTTTTTCATTCTTGGCTTCTCATCCACTCTTCTTCGTGCCTGGCGTAGTCATGGGTGGATATCTGTATACAATAGCAACCTTGAAAATCATTCCATTTCTTGACCATTGGACTTCTTGATTCTGGAGAACTTAGTGATTCATGAGAACTGGAACTCGGGCGGGATATCTGCTCTAGAGAAGGTATTTGAATAAACTCCATCCCAGCATTTATTCTGTCTTCTCTGTTTAGTACTGTGATTCATACCATTGTTATTAATATTAGGTGCTTCCTCAGAATAACTTATTTTATTTACTGCCCAGGAAGGTTTAATTATACATTTAAAAACCCCACTGATTAGGCTTTGAGAAAATCCACCCAGATTATTTGCTATCCAATAAACACAAGGGCCACATTTACCTTTCTCAGGAACAAAGACTCAAGTGCTGAGGACCAAGATCAACAGTAATTAATATAAATGTGAG
>NW_006345005.1:0-464 GCF_000327345.1 Myotis davidii
TTACCGCAAGTAGAAGTTTTTTTAAGCTCCATGAGGGCAAGGGTTTTTCTCAGTTTTGTACATTGGTCTATTCCATGTGCCTAGAACAGTACCTGAAATATGTTAGAATCTCAATAAATATCTGTCAATGAATAAATTAGAGATTATATATCTAGTGTCTCTCTCCTCCACTGGACCATAAACTCCATAAATGGATTTATTGAGCTGGTTACCATTGTAGGCAACTCAATTTCACTGGGGTCCTCCTATACCTAACACAATACTTATCTCATAAAAGGTGTTGCACAAATTTTTGATAAGCTAGTGAATGTTCGCATGAATGAAATTTGGTAAAATTCATTCAACTAAGATTGAAGTAAAAAATAATAGCATTTTCTTATTACAAAACCTCCTTGGATATAAACCTTTTATGCTAAACTAGATGCCTGGTGCACAGCTTCATGCACCAGTGGGGTCCCTTGGCC
>NW_006345006.1:0-464 GCF_000327345.1 Myotis davidii
TGAGGGGTGAGGGTTTGGGGAATAGCATCAGTTTATGGGGTTTTGAAAATTCACAAGGCTCAATGTTATGAGTATCATATAGAGGCTCCAAAAAAATACTCTTAAATATATTCTTGTGGAAAACTATGAATATCATTTCCTAATATAATTCAAGAATAATAAAACCTTTAATTTCAATGAAGGAGTTTCCACTATTCTTATACTTTTAATAGCAAGATTGTTATAATTTAATACTAAGAGAAAATGTGAGTTTCCAAGTGCAATGCTCACAGCAACAAGAAACTAGCTGGATTTTGCAAGCCAGCTCATGTGGAACCTATTTCAGATGAGGGGGTTTCGAGTTAGAATCCTTTAAGATCACACACTCAGAAGCTATTCAACTGCCATTGAATGTAATTTTTCTATAGTTCAACTAACTGCAAATTGTTTGGCTGCATAAAGACTTCAGTTACTTTAGTATTAAA
>NW_006345007.1:0-464 GCF_000327345.1 Myotis davidii
AAAACTCATGTCATCTCTTTTTTGCCATTTTACTAGAGCCTTACTATAGTGTAAGTGCTTAATAAATACTTACTCATTAAATAACATATTAGTCAGGGAGGATACCTATTGAATAACAACATACCTAAGATTTCAGTAGCTGACCCCATTAGAACTTTTTTTCTTTTTTGCTTATGCATCAGTTCACTGGGGTTCTTTGGTGAGCCACTTACCATGTGGAGATTCAGGGAAGCAGGATCCTTCCACATTCTGGCTCTAGACCCTCATAGAGTCTTAGAGATCTCTGATGCATCATTTGCATACCTCTAGCTAAAGGAGATCATTAAAGATCACTAAAAGTATTTGATTGCCCTGACCTGGAAGTGATGCATCTCACTTTTGCCTATTCCATTGTCCAGAACTCAGTCACATGGCCACATGGTATCTCAGAGGAAGTTGGGAAATGTAGTCCAACTGTGTGCCCA
>NW_006345008.1:0-464 GCF_000327345.1 Myotis davidii
CCAATATAAAGCATGGACTACAGCTGATTCTTATAAATGTGTCTTGTCACAAATATCAGAAAAATACTTCTAAAACCATCAGATAAATATGATGTAAGCAGAAACAGCATGTTAATCATCTTAGATGTCTATTCTTATTTTTAATAGATGAAAGGATACAAATTTATTTGTTTGTAATAAACTTCATTCATTCTATTTTCTGAAAGAGCTTTTATGAAAGTAGTCCTTTTTCTTTCTAAAAATTTGGATATAGTTTTATAATCATATTCATCTAATATAGTTTTAAATTAGGAAGTGTGATACCTCCAGCTTAGTTCTTCTTTTCTTGGAGTCTTTTATGGTCCCATACAAATGTTAGTCTACCATTGGTGGGAATGTAATATGTACAGCCTCCGTGGTATAACAGTTCCTCAAAATATTAAAAAGGAACTGTAATATGATTCAGCAATTCCACTTCTGGGTAT
>NW_006345009.1:0-464 GCF_000327345.1 Myotis davidii
CCTACACCTGCATCTCCCTTCTCCTACTCCAGCACACTTCTACCCTAGGAACAGCCACAAAATGTCCTGGCGAAAAAAGATATATGACTCTTGGCAATGAACGCCTCTTTGATGAGCGCTGGTCTGGTTTCTAAAGGACCCTGAGTAGCTTCCTATACATGAGCATGCTTGCACAAGCCTGGCACAATCAAAGGTATCAGAGAAGCAAACAGGAAAACTCTAAATCAATGAGAAACCAAGGCCCAGTATTCATTAAAAACCTCTTCTGACACTGAGTCATTAGCCTGTAATTGGGCATTTGTGAGTAGAGGAGAACTTTAAAAAAAAATCAGTGATCAAAACAAATAGATAATCAAAATCACATATTCTCATTAATAGTGACTTGATGACTGAATTCGTTTTTCTGTGGATATTTAATCAACAGTTGAATCCCCAAGGGAAACTAAAATAGTTGAAAGCACACA
>NW_006345010.1:0-464 GCF_000327345.1 Myotis davidii
GACATATAGATAGCAAATAAGCACGTGCAAACACATTGAACATCATTATCAAATAGGGAGATGCAATAAGATCATCCCCCCTCACACACCCACCAAAACAACAAGAAATGATTTATAATGACAACCGGGAATTCTGGGGAAAATTAGGAAAACCTGGGTCTTTCATACATTTTGGATGGCGACATAAAATGACACAACCACTCTGGATAATAGTTTGGAAGTCTCTCAAAAAAATGAAACATACACTTACTAGACAACCCAGCCTTCATCTTCCTGGGCATTTATCCAGAGAAATACAAACTTAGCTCCACACAAAAACCTGCACATGATTGTACATAGCAGTTTTACATACTAAAAAGAGCTAAAAACTGGAAATAACCAAAACACCCTATAAGAAGTGAATATTTAAACAAACTATGTACATCTATAACAAGAATACAGCTCAGCAACTTAAAAAAGAAGAA
>NW_006345011.1:0-464 GCF_000327345.1 Myotis davidii
CACACACACACACACACACTCACACACATATTTAGAATTCTGAGAAAATTTGGCAGTAAACTAGAGTTGGAAAACTGTGACCCACAGGCAAAATCCAGCCCATAGCCTATGTTTTTAATGGCCCATGAATAACATTAAAAATGATTGTTAAAAAGGGAGATGACTATGCCACAGATATCATATGTGGCCCATAGAGCCTGAAATATGTATTGTCTGGCCCTTTACAGAAAAAATTTGCAGACTCTGCTCTGTAACATGGTGGGTGAGCAGGCAGGCTCTCCATCTAGTCTGCTGGGTACTAATCCTGGCTCAGCCACCTTAAAGGGAGAGCTAAGGCAAGTTAGAAATCTCACTGCATCTCCATTCTTCATTGGTAAAATGAAAATAATAGCCCTGGCTGGGTGACTCAGTTGGTTGGAACATCATCCCACACACTAAAAGGTTGCAGGTTTGATTCCTGGTCA
>NW_006345012.1:0-464 GCF_000327345.1 Myotis davidii
ATGTTCTGTCCACTGAGCCAAACTGGTTAGGGCTAGGTGTCATATCTCTTAATTCCCTGTTCATCTAGAATATTTCCAGAGCCGTTGTCTTTTCTGATATTTCCATTTTTGAAGTAGGCAGCCCCTTCCCTCCCCCTCCTTTATTTACTAGGTTTGTCATTCTGTGCTTGTCTGATGTTTCCTTATGATTTAGATTTAGGTTATGCAATCTCAGTTGGAATACTGAATAGGTGATGTGTTATCAAAGTTTAACATCTGGAGACATAAGAATCCACCTGTCTCTCATTGGAGATGTTAATTTTGATCTCCTGGAAACCTCCCCCCAACCCCACACACTGAATAATTACTGTTTCCTTTTACTCCCTCCAAATTACTAAGTAGTCTAAGGGGAGATGCTTAAAGGCCAAACTGATATCCTGCTCATGTAACGTTGGGCCCCTTTCTTTCATAAGTCTGATGTCCAT
>NW_006345013.1:0-464 GCF_000327345.1 Myotis davidii
ACAGTTGTCAGTCTGTTCCATGTATCCATGCTTGTTTGTTTTGTTCACTAGATTCCACTTATTAGTGAGATCATATGGTACTTGTCTTTTTTATCTGACTAGTTTATTTCATATCTGAACCTCAGCATCCTTATTTATAAAATGTGGACAATAATAGCACTGTGAAGGAGTTGTGAGGCAGATGAGATGTGTGTAAAGCACTTGGCGCATAGTAGTTGCTCAATAACTATTGGCCATTGTTATTATTTTTCTTTCACTGAAGTAATGATTTCATTTTTGCCTTTGATTATACTTAGCTTAATAGAATGTTCTCACTCACTGAATTGATTTAAAGTTCTTGAAAAATGGGAGGACAACTGGAGAGAAGGTAACATTAATTGTCATACTGTGTGTCAGATACTTAGCTAGATTCTATGTACACTGACAACCCTAGACTAAATATCATCATCATCATCATCATCATC
>NW_006345014.1:0-464 GCF_000327345.1 Myotis davidii
TTTTTTTTTTCCCTTTCTTCAAAAAGGAGATTGAAGCAGTCCCCTGTTCGATTGATTACATTGGGAAATAGTTAAAGCAATTTAAAATGTGATTTGTAGATGCTCTTCATCAGCCAAGACTAACATTAAGTGACAGTTGAAGTCACAAAGGTTTATTTTTGAAAATTACCACCTATTGACAAGGACAAAGAAAAAAAATTAGTATTTAATTTTAGAAAAATGGTCATATACTGATAAAAATCATGATTTCACAGAAGAAAATACCAAGTATTTATAGGAAAAGAAACAGAGACGAATTCATCTGTCCATCAACCTACCTACCTTGTATCTCCTATGACCTAAGCATATAATTATTATCATAATAGAAAAGTTTTAGAAATAGAGAAATGGGAAGAAAAGAGGTAGATATAAAATCAAGTCTATCTGAACTGTAGCTTCTATGTGGTTAACCGAGGCACAGAGAG
>NW_006345015.1:0-464 GCF_000327345.1 Myotis davidii
TGTAAGGAATGTGGGAAAGCCTTCATTTCTCCCTGCTCTCTTGGAAGTCATAAAAGAAGTCATGAAGAAAAGAAGTCTCATGAATGTAAGGAATGTGGGAAAACCTTTCCTTTTCCTTCATTACTTAGAAGACATGAAAGAATTCATACTGGATGAAAACCCCTATGAACGTAAGCATTATGGTAAAAGTGTATCTTATCCAGCTTCCCTCCCATAAAATGATAGGACACGTACTAGGAAAAAAAACCATGTATGTCAGGCTTTTAGTCTTTCTGCATCTCTTAGAGGTCATGAAAATATACATACTGGGGAGAAACTCTACGACTGAAAGCAATGTGAGGAAGCCCTTTCTGCCAAAGGTCTTAGTGAACATAAACTAATTCATCATGGAAAGATGTCTCATGAATGTAAGGAATGTGGTAAAACTTTCTTTTATCCCTCTTTGCTTAGAAATCATGAAAAAA
>NW_006345016.1:0-464 GCF_000327345.1 Myotis davidii
TTTTTTTGTAATTATAAGAAAAAATAAGTCAGAGGCTATAGAACATATGAAGAACAATGAAAATAAAGAATGTTCTGAAATATGCAAGTTGACAACACTGCTGGGAAGCAGCATGGTGTGATTGTTGGAGTCTCTTCTTCAAGCCCTGTCTTTGCCATTCTGAGCGGTGGGACCTCCGTCAATGCATTTGATCTTTCTTTGCTTCAGTTTCAACACGGGTAAAGCAGGGATTATGTTAGTGTCTGCCTCACAGTGTGGCTGTGAATATTTGATGACATGATATATATAAAGTGTTAGGGCAATGCGTGGCCCTTAATTAAGCACTAGCTGACTAGCAGCTATCATTACTGCTCTTTTCTTAATCCTTTTGAGATGATTTGCTAAGTGTGCTTCCTTCCATCTTAACAGAATTGTTTTGGTGTTGTTCATTTGAAAAGAATCTGAAGTATTGTGTAGCTGTTTTG
>NW_006345017.1:0-464 GCF_000327345.1 Myotis davidii
GCTTCTTGATGAAGAACAGAACAATTCAAGATTTTAAAAAGAGAGGTCTGGAGTGTTCTCCACTCTGACAAGCACAGTGGGGTGTGGCAAAAAGCAGGGCTGTGAGGCCGCTCGGGGTTCAATCTTAGCTGCTGTACCTGCTTGTCAGTTAGGTCCTCCTCTGAGCTTCAGCGTCCTCATCTCTCAAAAGGGCCATCAGAGAGCCCCTGCCACCGCGCTGGCTGTCAGAGAAATGCCGTGAGGAAGACAGGCTCCTGACCGCTCCCACCGCCTGCTTTCTCAGCCAGGGCCTCGCTGAGCAGGCAGAGGGGGAAGGGGAACGAGCTCTCTACCAGGAGGCAGCAGATCAGAAACAGAGCCACTGACACCTGTGATGGCCGAGGCAAGGGACACACCATTGGGAACTGTTGTAATACCTGAAAATTCGGGGCTAAGCCACCTTCCCTGCCTGTGTCCAGGAGTTG
>NW_006345018.1:0-464 GCF_000327345.1 Myotis davidii
CATATGAGTGACACCATGTGGTCCTTGTCTTTCCCTGACAGGCTTATGTAGCGTAGCATAATGCTCTCCGGGTCCGTCCATGCTGTTGCAAAGGTAAGATGTCCTTCCTTTTTATGGCCGAGTAGCATTCCAGGGTGTGAATGGACCATCGCTGTTTTATCCACTCACCTACTGGTGGACACGTGGGCTGCTTCCAAATCCTGGCTGTCGTAAGTAACGATGCAGTGAGCTTAGGAGTGCACACATTCTTTCGAATTCGTGTTCTGGGTTTCTTCAGATAAGTTCCCAGAAATGGGATTGCTGGGTCACACGCGGTCCCATGTCTGATTTTTTGAGACGAGTCCCTGCTGCTTCCCACAGGGAATAAATACATCAGTGTTCCCACCAGCAGGGCACGCGGGCTCCCTTTCCTCCACGTTCTCTCCAACACCTGTTGTTTGCTGATGTATTGATGACAGCCATTC
>NW_006345019.1:0-464 GCF_000327345.1 Myotis davidii
GGATGGACCAGCTTCCGGCATTAAGGTTTAGTGTACTCTCAGATTGAACTCCTAATTTTGACTTTTTTGTTTTGTTTTGTTTTCAAATTGTTTTATTACCCACAGAATTGTAAATATTAGTTCAAGAATCTTGATCAGATAATTAATTATGAGAAGTTATAAAATATACAGGAGATAATTATGGTTCATAGATTTTACTTGTCAATTAACAGGGTACATCTGAACTTTAAGAAAGAGCTAAAGTTCCTTGCATATAAAGCTTAGCCTTACTTTGAAGTACTTAGGGGTGAAGTGTAAGGTCTGTAACTTATTATGAAATAGAGTAAATAAGATGGATAAATGAATGGGTAGAGGGATAGATGGACTAACATAATAAAATAAAAATAAAGAATCTAGGTTAATTGGAGAATCTAAGTGATGGACATGAATGTTTAATGAGAGAGAATCATTGATCGGCTGCCTCC
>NW_006345020.1:0-464 GCF_000327345.1 Myotis davidii
GTCTCATCACTGAGAAACTCATGTACTTTCAAGAAGTGTAGGGATTCATGGGAAGTTCATAGCCCTTTGGTCTCCACAGCTCTTGGTTCTGGATTCCAGTGACTATCACATTCTCCAATCCACGCTCTGTGACCCACCCCAGCTGTCTCCTCTCCACCCCAGTTGGTAGAACCATCTGCTTCAATTCCCGGAGAAACACTGACTGTAGGCTCTGTGTAGAGCACATGATACAAAATAGTTTTGACAAGAGAGGACATAATATTTTATGAAGCCAAAGCATAAAAAGTAACTAAAATTTTACTTTTAAACAGTCATATTTCCAGGGATAATAAACATTGTCCCCATCGACCATATAAATGTTTATTGAATGAATGGCCATAATTATTCCTCAGGATTTTTCAAAATGGACACTTAACACATCCCATTACCCTGTGTTCATCCGTTTTTTCACATCCATCCATCCA
>NW_006345021.1:0-464 GCF_000327345.1 Myotis davidii
CCAGCCAGCCAACTGCCCGCAGCCCCTCCCCCTAGCTGGCCAGGCCCAATGGGCTCCAATCGGGGCAGGCTGGCCTGACCCCACCCAAGCACGAATTCGGGCACCAGACCTCTAGTACCATATAAGAGTTGCAAACTGTCAAATTCTAAAAGCCTTTTAATCTTGACACAGACACCCTTCAAACCCTTCTCCACTTTGATATCACAATCGCCACTTTAGTATTTTCCCCTAGTTCAAAGTTTTTATTGTGTCCCTATCACCAACCAAAACAAAAAATAAAAAAATAAAAAGCACTTTGGTATAGTTCATAACACCATTCTGAATTGTTTAAATATCTTCCTTTACAACTATTCCTTCAAAACCAGCTATACTCCTACCTAACTGGTTAGCAAATCATCCCACAGTCAGATACATGTACATGCTGTTATCTATGTGCCTTCTCCCATCTCTGTCCTCATCTACCT
>NW_006345022.1:0-464 GCF_000327345.1 Myotis davidii
CTGCTGGTTTAGGCCCCATCCCCGGGACATCCCCACGGGGTCCTGGATTGGAGAGGGTGCACAAATTTCGTGCACCGGGCCTCTAGCAGTCTTAATATTACTCTCACCCATGATCTGGCTTTCGCCATTTCTTTGGAGATGTGGTGATAACTTTGGCTTTGGCTGGCCTGAGTGCCCTGATGACTGAGGGGAGGTCAGAACACAGCTCCACTCGTGTGCTACAGTCAGCAGGAGCTTCCGTCCACTTATGAGCACAGAAGACAGTGTGCACCAGAGCACAACAACCCTCAGCACTTACAGCCACACTCCTGTGTTCTCGTGGAGAGGAGGGATATGAGGGTGGCGTCTAGGATGGCTGTGGGAGAAGTGTAGATCCCACATTCATCGTTTTATTGTAGCTTTGGTATAACCTTTTGGAGAGCATGGGTGAGACTTACACTCTGCATCAGAAATGTAACTGAAAA
>NW_006345023.1:0-464 GCF_000327345.1 Myotis davidii
TTCTCTTACAATTTTTTCCTATAATTTATTTTTCTAATATAGAAATTATTACCTTGAGTTTTTTAAAAACATATTTCTCTAATGTGCATTTTTTTGTATCTACCCCAAGTTTCTTTGTATGGCATTTTTTAAAAGTGTTTAGTTGACAACATATTGTAGAATTTTAATATTTGTGAATATCTAGCTTGAGAATCTATTTTGATGCATAGATTTAACCTTTGCATCTATTTTAATTACAATATTGAGAGCTACTTTTGCTCTCTTCCCTTGCTTTATGTATATTATATTTTTATTTATTTTCTTCTTTCTCACATTACATTGAAAGTTATTTATTCTACTTTTATTCTTTGCTGTTACCCTTAGCTCACACTTTTGTTGTTGTTGTTTACTCATCCATTTCTGTTATGGAACTCTTCCTCTGATTCTCCCCGCATGCCTCTTCTCCGTAACTTTCTTTTTCCTAC
>NW_006345024.1:0-464 GCF_000327345.1 Myotis davidii
GTAAGGGGAAGGGAGTTGGGTATTATGGCCTTCATTCAAAAACACAAACAAAACCACACACACAGAACTCTGGATCATTTCTATTCTGTGAGCTATCATGATCCAACTTTTGTCTTCTGTTTCATTTTTCTGAATTTGGCATCTAATATATTTACACAAGCCATGGAAAGGGCATTAATAGTTATATTATATATGTCCAGTAATCATAAAGAGTTAGGCTATGTAGAAAGACCCAAGAACAAGTATCACTGTTATGATGACTAATATCATTATCAGGCAGTTAAAGATAATCAAACAAAACAGATTTTGAGTTCAATATCAAATAGCAGGCATACAAGCCTTGTTGATGTCTAAGGGTAACTGTCTACCCCTGGTGTCGGTGGCTTCTCATCCTCCATCGATCTTTGATGTCCGTCAACTGGGGTAGATGTCCATTCCCGGATAGGTGCCTGACAAGGTCCCTT
>NW_006345025.1:0-464 GCF_000327345.1 Myotis davidii
GTTCTATCAACTCAGATTAGGTTATCAGAAATAATAATGTTGCTTTCCTCACTTTTTGAGTAATCCTCTGAGTTGGATTTAAACTCAAGCAGTGTCTTCCCCTTGAATGTTCAAAATAACTGTGAACAGTTACAGAATTCTCACAATTGGTAACCCATGCTGTGGTCGTTGAGCAAATATCTAAGCCCTGCCATTCAATGGCCTACCCTGCGTCATGTGTCCATCACTGACACAGTCACTGCAGATTTGAAAAATAGTGTTGTGTGACTGATGACACCTGTATGAGGGACGGATTTCCTGGAGCTCATTGTCACAACAAACCCAGCACAATGACCTAGGTCACAGCCAGGGAGAGTGCTTCCTCAGCAAAAAACGGAAGTGCTGTTTCCCGGAGAAGGAGGGATGGACCCTGGGCTAATTGAAACAACAGCATCCTCTAGAGCAGCGGTTCTCAACCTGTAGGT
>NW_006345026.1:0-464 GCF_000327345.1 Myotis davidii
AATAAACAATAAGCTGTGAGCATAAAGATGTTCATCTCAACATCATTTAAAAATCACCAAAATTAGGAACAGTTTAAATAACAACACAGAAAGTATTAAATATGGTATAGCCACACAAGAGTATGATAAAATATGATTTTTAGGAACCCTATAGAAAACCAGGCTAAAAACATTAACTGGCTATTTGCATCCTCTCATTCCCAATAAAGAAAATCATTAAAACATCAAGTAACACTTTAGGCTTTGGACTGGCAATGATTTAAAAGAATAACAATATTCAGTATAGGCATAGGTGTGAAGAAACTGCCGGACAGATTTTCTGAAATTTAATATATAAACTGCTAAAACCTTTTCAGCTAGCAATTGCTAATGCGTGTAGTAAGTTTTTAAAAATCTAAGTATGATTTGAACTAGCAAACCCACTTTAAGTATTTATCCTCAGAAAAGTGGGATAAGGACATAAC
>NW_006345027.1:0-464 GCF_000327345.1 Myotis davidii
CTGAGTTTCAATCCGCAGGGACTAATGTCATGACTTGTGACCAAAAAAATGGGAAAGAAACTAACCAAGGCACATTAGTGTTCATTCAGAATATCTCGATCAAATGCCAGAAACTAAGTATGGCAGAACGCAAAAGTGGAATTTTGTGAATTGATTATTTAAAGACTCTGAAAAGACTAAAACAGATGAAGCCCTCTACCAACTCTCCACCACCAAGACCACTCATTAGTGACCAGTCAGGTTGCTGGAAAGAAACTAAAGGCATCATGCTGGGACTTTAAAGACGCTTTATGGAAGGAGATGTTTATGGAGATAGGAGTAGGGTTAAAGGAAGGGAGGGTGAAGCAAGAAACTGGGGAGAAATGAGAGAGAGAAGCCATCACTGTCTCTGAGCTGCAAGTGACAAGGGTTGATGTTTCCAGAGCTTGGAGGAGCTAGAACAGTGATGGCGAACCTATGACACG
>NW_006345028.1:0-464 GCF_000327345.1 Myotis davidii
TGCCTTCAGTCCTATCTAAAACCTCCCTACCTTGCTGTGCACACGTCATTCCATTATTTGCGACAATGACAGGCCAACAAAGTAACAGAAAACACTGTGTCTGGAGGTGGGTGGGAGGTGATGGGCTTTTGAAGCCTCCCCCTAAATTCTCTGATGTGGGTTCTTCCCTGTTACCTGTGCCTTTTCACCTCTGCAGTGATCTGCAGTGATGGAGAGATGGGGAGGGGAGAATCTCTGTCTTTCATTTCTTCTCTTGAGAGTGTAAGGCCCTTTAATGCTTGGAGTCAAATAACGCCTTACATTTAACATGAAGTCTTATTATTTTGTGACCAGTCAGTGGGGTACACACTCAGAGAAACTAATGTTCGGGGGGGACTTGGTTTTATTTTCCTAAAATTGTTCTTGAGGCAGCCATAGGGCACCACAATGGGTATTAGAAAATGTAATTTCCAGTCCCACTTTTG
>NW_006345029.1:0-464 GCF_000327345.1 Myotis davidii
GTGATCCCCCTCAGGTTGGTCACTGGTTGGCCACAGGAGCATCCCCTGGGTCTAGACAGGTGGTCCCCTCAGTGCTGGGAGGCGCGGTCCCTGCTCTCCTGCAGTGCTGGCAGAACTGTCCAGAGGTGCTAATAGCCACCTCATGCTCCTGTCTCTGGCTAAGCCAGCCTAACCCAAGAGAAACCAAGTAAGAATATTGTTTAAACCAGCTTCAAATATCCGCATAAACAACCTTTTAGGGAAATGTTAAAAACAAGTCCGAACGAATCACTGGTAGAGCCATTGTATTAGGTAATTCCAGAAAAATAACTTCCATAGCATTTCTAATCGTGCTCACAGCTAGAAGAGCAAGCAGCTGCCACATGGGCCACGGCTGCCTCTGTGTCCCCTAGGGGTGTGTCCTAGCTGTTCCAGGGCCAGTCTGATGGTGCTGCTTGTCTGGCAGCACCTGCAGAAGGCAAGTT
>NW_006345030.1:0-464 GCF_000327345.1 Myotis davidii
AACTTGTTAGAAGTGCAAATTCTCAGGCCCCATTCCAGACATATGGAATCCAAAAATCTGGGGAGGCTTCCAGTCATCTGCATTTTAACAAATCTTCCAGGTGACTCTGACGCTTGAGAAAGTTTCCGAAGTCCTGAATGGTAATGGTTTGCAAGCTTAAATATTCTTTACATACCAGCATGCTAACCTGGTTTTAAAAAAGCCAATATACAATTCAAATTTTCCATGATTAACAATGAAATATAATGAATTTTTCTCTTTTCACGCAGGTAATAAGAGAGTCTTGAGAGTTGGCCAGGGCAGGGTTTATTCCATGTCATGTTTAGAGATGAGAGGGGTCCAGGTCACTCAAGTTTACACGGATTACAAGCAATAGTGTGGGCTCATAGTGTATGTATTCATTTGTTCTTTTCATTATGACATAGAATTGATTGGTAAAAGCTATCTAACACAATCTTTATTAT
>NW_006345031.1:0-464 GCF_000327345.1 Myotis davidii
TGTATGTAGTTTTTGTCCACAAATTACAAAAACTAACACAAGTGCTACTGACTCAAATTTTATGGCATATTTTGCTTGAGCTAAATTTCTATGCCAGTGCCTATCATTTCTGCTTGCTGATGACTGTTCTGGTCAAAAACAGCTGGTAGACGAGGGCTAAGCTGTCTATGATGGAACCTCAAAGATGTTATGGTTTCCATAGAATGAAGTATCAGTGTGTGCAAATAGCTCCTTGGGAAATGGTACAAACTCAAGACACTTGTAATTCAACATGCAGTCACCCACTCAACACCTCTTCCGAGGCAAAGGATGGTTGTGTCTGAAATGCCACAGTAAGTGGAGGTAGTCCCTCCAGGGCCAACTGTCTATCAGGACAGGCTGTTCATGCCCAGCAGGGACAAGATGGCCAGAGGGAAGTGCTGAGGAGAAGACGCTATGGATGTGTCCTGGGAATTCAGAAGGGG
>NW_006345032.1:0-464 GCF_000327345.1 Myotis davidii
ATTAGGAAGGTTGAGAACCACTGCTTTAAAGGGTGTTAAGCCGTACGGGACTTCAAGGTTTTTCCCCAAGGTCTTCGCCTTGGATGCTGCCCACTAAGCGCCGGATCATGATAGATAAGTAACTTTAATTTTACTGTGGATAATTTTAAAAGCATGTGCTCATCCCATCACTCATTTATGATTCATGTATGTAATAAATATTTAAGGAACTCCTACTATGTGCCAGGCCTGGGACTGGATACTGGAAACATAGTAGTTTAAGGCAGACGTCATCTTGCACAGAACTTATAGTTTGTCTGGAAGAGAGGTATTAAACGATTACACTAAGGTGTGGTGCCTGTTCTGAGAGGGGGCAGAGGGGTGCGCTAATTCAATCTAGACCTCAGGAAAGGCCTTCTTGAGGAAGCACCTGAAGGGGGCGCAGGAGTTGGTAAGATG
Organism: Myotis davidii; assembly: GCF_000327345.1. Lineage (NCBI taxonomy): Eukaryota > Metazoa > Chordata > Mammalia > Chiroptera > Vespertilionidae > Myotis > Myotis davidii. Next base: position 439 of record NW_006345032.1, read on the forward strand.
GGGAGAAGGGTGCCGTGTGAGGTCAG
>NW_006345033.1:0-464 GCF_000327345.1 Myotis davidii
TCTCCTTCTCTCGGGAATCTATCAGAACATTAGGGCTTATCTCTGGCGCTGTGACGGGCTTGAGGCATTTCCCCCCGATATGACATTGGGATTCCAACGGCAGTTTATGGCTCTCTTTATGGCCGTGATCACAGTGGAGGTAGGTGATGGCCCCATGCTGTTGGGAGAGGGAAGGTTGTCTGTTGGTCAGAAGAGGCCAGGAAACCACCTACCCTGGGTTCTACTCCTGGCCTTGCCAGTCACCTGCTAGACGCCTGGGATGAGTCACATAAGACTACGGGGCCTACCTTTCTTCTCTGTGCAGACTAATTGTCTGTGGCAAATGTTGCCTGCACATTTCAAGGGCAATTGAGTCCCGGGTGCTTTCCCACTCGCTCCTCTTTTTCTCTCCTGTTTTTCCTCGCTCCCTCTTTTTGATTAAGGGCATGAGTTGCCAACTTTGTGTGCAATTAATGCGTGCACAC
>NW_006345034.1:0-465 GCF_000327345.1 Myotis davidii
TTTTGTTTGTTTGTTTTGTTTTTGTTTTTTTGTTTTTTGATGCTGCTGTCTTTAGAAGTTATAAAAGGCCACCATAGGCTAAAAAGGCGTATGATGTCCAGGATCAAGGTAGGGTGTAACTAATACAGGCTCAGGTAGGAGGCTGCCATGCATTACTAATGAGAGACTCAGCCAAAAGGTTGCCTGCAATTTCTAAAGCATCAGGTCTTGTATGTAGTTAGAAAGACGGGAATTCCTTTATGAATTACTTTTTTGCAAAGCTGTATTTATAAGAATTTGACCACTCTACAAATACATAACCTTCTAAGATGCCATCATAGTAAAGAACAACAATTTGATTACATTTTAGAGAGAAAGTCTACATTGAAATGAACATTGTGAGAAAACTGAATTTAATGATACCTTGGAGTATATTCTTGCTTCATATACTGCTGTTTTCATTGCAAGGTAAGAACTCATATAACA
>NW_006345035.1:0-465 GCF_000327345.1 Myotis davidii
TTCATTTGCATTTGCATAGGATATAAGAAAATGTGAAAATGAAGCAAAAAAAAAAGATCATTTAAAAATAGGATAAAATAAATAGGTCACCAGGGCCAGTTGTAACATTGCAAAAGGAGAAGTCAACGAGAGGAAGAGGTAAAGTCAAAGGAAACATAAAACACAGTTGCAGAATTGGAACCTATCTTAGTAGAAACAAGGGGCAGATTGAACTACTGAGAGTCCGACCTCTTATGCACTGAACATTCCAGACTTGAAGGAAAACAAAAATGAAAAATTGAAAGTAAATTTTCAACAAGAAAGGTAATCACGAGCCAACATAATTTGTATTCCTAGTGAGAAAGGCAGCATTGAAGGATTTTGTCAAAGAAATAACATGATCTGACATTTGATTTGAAATTTGTGCAGTGAATTATGCACTACAGAGAGGACATATAATAAGATGTATACAAACTAAAGAAGAAG
>NW_006345036.1:0-465 GCF_000327345.1 Myotis davidii
CTTGGGTTCTATTATTCTTATTTGTTGATCAGCCATCATTTCAATAACATTACCAGGCAGCGCTAGGGAGAGTGTTAAATGAGCAATCTAAGAGCATAATATTTTAGGGGAAAGATGGGATCCTTTCAAGCTAGTGCACACTAGGAAGGTTTCACAAAGAGGGAATAATACAAATTGGGCTTACGGTGATGGATATAAATATAGTTGATCATGGCTAATGAGAAGGTAGGCTTTCCTATCAGAAGTGATATGTTGCTCAATTGACACTGATTCAGGCTGTCTAGGAAAGGAATTCAAGTAAGAGATTGGAAAAGCTCTTGTATTCTTGAAAACTAGACCAGAAATATTCAGGTTTTATTCATGAAAAATACAGATTTTGATTTTTGACTTCAGATATACCTCAGTTTGGATCCTGACTTTGTCAAATTCCAGGGACCAGGATCTGTGTAATTTATTTGACCAATA
>NW_006345037.1:0-465 GCF_000327345.1 Myotis davidii
AGAAATAGAAAGTCACCAGAGATTGGTATCAAGTGATAACAGTGGCAGTTTATTAATAATATGTCATGTAAAGCTGACATAGTCAAAGCTCAATTCGGCTCAGCTTTACAACAAAATCCCATCCATTTTATTACTACCAGAATTAAATATGTTCTATGGAAAGGCTTTAGTAAGCTTAAATATGCTTTAAAGCTCTCTTTTTCAATACATTTACTGCTTTTCCTATCACCTCATTATCAAAAAGTCAAATCGTCAAAAGTCTAATATTGATTCTCGCAGATATTCGTGGTATATCAAACAGGAAGCAAGATAACATACACAGTTTTATAGAGGTTAAGTTTGCCTTTAGAGAAATAAAGTCTTAGCCACTAAATTACTTGTTTCTGACATGTTGGGAGCAGGGAGAAGGAGGCTAGAAACAGAGCAGAAATAATATAGGGTAAGTATTAAAAGTTAAGCCGAGGG
>NW_006345038.1:0-465 GCF_000327345.1 Myotis davidii
TATTTTAGGTAAGTTATGAAATTCTGCCACATAACTATTATTGGCATAGGGTTGTTTTATGATATAATAATCTATAGTGACAATGTGTAGTGTAAACGTGTCCCTGGTTTCAGTCTTCTCTCCCACTGCATTCTATTTAAAATGCTAAAATGAGTAATTAGTCCCTTGTTAAAACCTTTTCAGTAGCTTCTTATCGCTCTAAAAATCAAGCTTCACTTATAGGTCCTCCTTTATAATCCAACCCCTGCCTTTTTTTCATTACTTTTCTTGGTATGCTCTCTTTCCCCCACCCCCAACTTGGAACTTTATGCTATAGCAATATCAAATTATATACCTTCTACTACTCACTTTTGCACATACTCTACCCCACAGTGCCCTTCCCTCCTCTTCCCTCCCCCAGTCAGCCTGGCGCCCTCCTGTTCAGTTTTCAAACCCGACATATGTCACCATTGTAAGGGGAAACCT
>NW_006345039.1:0-465 GCF_000327345.1 Myotis davidii
TGCCCATCAATGGGAGAAAGGAAAAATAAAATCCATCATATTCACAAAATAGAATAATATACAATGAGAACAATGAACTACATGCTCTATTCACAGAAGCATGGGTAAATTTCAAACAATCTGGAGATATTAGTGAGTGCATGTTTTTGTGTAAAGTTCAAACAGGTAAAGCTAACCTGTGCAGTATGAAGTGGTTACCTTTGGATGGGAAAGGACTGGAATAGCATACAAGAGACTTTCTGGAGAGCTAGTAATGTTTTTTGCACTTTGTGCTAATTATACAGGTATGTCACCCCACTAAAAGTTCAAGTTGTAGGCCTATGATTTATAACATTAACGTTTCTCTAGGTTTATTTTATTTTAATAAAATTTCCAACCTCCCCCAAAGTGGTTAAGAATACTGAGGTTGCTCTCCTATTTCTGAAAAGTAGTTTCAGGTATCTGGGCTATAATGCAGAAAAAAAG
>NW_006345040.1:0-465 GCF_000327345.1 Myotis davidii
TCAGAGACATCAGGTAATTTTTCAAGGCCACAAAGCTAACAATAGGCAGATCATACGGTTCCACCTGTGCTCCTAACCACTAAGCTCTGCTCCCTCACACTTACCTTATTGTGTCTAGTTGTAGTATCTACACTCATGCATTTTCCCCTGGATTTCCTGATTTTTTTCAAAGACAATTAAGTGATATATCCCTCCTCTCTTCTCAGAAATTTTGAGTTTAACTAGCATACAGGAAATTATTCTATCAGTTATGTTGATTTTTCACTTAATGGAACAAGAATTGGGGATAATAACAACCCAATTATATTGAGACTTATGATATCCTTGGCCTAATATTCTAATATCTAAGAATATATTACTATATTCTTATATATTATATGATATACAGCATAAAAAGTGTTCTGGACCCAATTCTACCATGAGGGGAGTTCCCCCCACACCAATAAGCAATTCTCAGACACCAGC
>NW_006345041.1:0-465 GCF_000327345.1 Myotis davidii
TTTTTTTGCTATCATTGATGTAATCAGTGACACCTTGAAGCAATTGTATTCGTTTCAAGTCAGTTCAAAGGCATTTCTTGAGCAGCTACCATGTTCTGTGCTGTTTACAGCACTGTTTACAAAAATGAACCAATCTCCAAAGGTGTCTGCCTTCCTGACATCAGTTTACAGATACAGCAAACAACTTTGGAAGGAACCAATATTGAGTCTTGAATATTTATCCATGCCTTTAATATTCCCTCCTTTATTCAGGTCCCTGCCAACATCATTACTAATTTTGCATCAAGGACAGTTGGAAGAAATAAGAATCTAAGTCACATGATTTTACTAACTGTAAGCGGCTCCTAGGCTTCGACTTAGGGCCAAAGTGGAAACTCTGAAGGGAAATACTTTATGCCGATGAGCTGTCAACTTCTCTGGTTCTTGCTCTTATTTTAGTCTCATAACTATAATAGAGAGTTGGCT
>NW_006345042.1:0-465 GCF_000327345.1 Myotis davidii
GCCCCAGCCAGCTCCTCAGAGACCAGCTCTCCCTTTAACAGGGAACAGAAAGCGCTCACACCCCTGCTTTTGGGAGTTCCTATCCTGCGCAGCATCACCCACCTCACGTTACTGGACCCTACTCCCCTGTTGTCTCCTGATAAAGTCCAGGCCCGCAGTCCAGCCCTTTGGCTCTTCCCATGCTTCTCACTGTGGCCTGTGCTGAGCCTCCTGTGGGGACTCTGACCCTGAGAACCGTGTCCATGGTGAGCACAAGGCAGAGCAGGGGGCTGTGCTCTCCTTTCCTGACGGACGTGGTGTCTGTGCTTCTGTCTGTTTCCAAGGCACAGAGAACAGGTGAAACCACAGCAGGGCCCCGGTGGTTCCCACGGGAACGGGAGGAAAAGACACGTTACCTCCCCGCTCCTCGCTCCACTTCAAATAACACAGTAGCTAGAAGAACTAGGAAAGATAGGAGGACAGGGA
>NW_006345043.1:0-465 GCF_000327345.1 Myotis davidii
GAGCTCTAATTTCTTCTTTATAGGTCCAGAAAGTAAATACATTTTAGACTTTGCAGGCCATACAGTCTACCAAAAACACTCAACTCTGATGTTGTAGTGCAAAAGCAGCCATTAAAAATACAGAAACGATGTGGCTATCTTCCAATAAAACTTTATTTCCAAAAGCAGGTAGCAGGTTGAATTTGGCCAATGGCATCATTTGCTGATCCTAGTTATATTATATAGGTTGAATTATCAGAATATTCGTATTGCAAAATGTCCTTCAAGTTAGAATTCTTGTTGTTGTTACGCTTTACTTTTCGACACTGCTACTTTTTGTTTATTACCAAAAGTTACATTTTAAATGGAAAAGGTGGTCTAATAAATATGGGTGCTTTACAGTTGAATCCTTATACACTTCCACTTATAATTACATTAGAGGCCTGGTGCACGAAATTTGTGCACCAGTGGGGTCCCTTGGCCTGG
>NW_006345044.1:0-465 GCF_000327345.1 Myotis davidii
TGTGTGTGTGTGTGTGTGTGTGTATCAAAAAAAAAATTGTAAAGAAATGCTCATAGCAGCTCTATTCACAATGTCCATAATGGATAAACAGATACACAAAATGTGGTAAATATATACAATGGAGCATTATTTAGTTAGCAAAAAATGAAGTACTGATACATGCTACAACATAGATGTACCTTGAAAATATGTTAAGTTAAAGAGGCCAGACATATAAGGCCACATATTACGTGATTCCATTTATATCAAATATGCAGAGTAGGTAAATCCATAAAGACAGAAAGCAGATCAGCAGTTGCCACGGGCTGGTAGGGGGAGGAACTAGGGAGTGGCTACTTAATGGGTACAGGTTTCTTTTTGCTGGGATGACAAAGTTCTGGAACTGGGTCAGTGATGGCGAACCTATGACAAAAAAAACCTATTTTTTTCCTCAAAAACAGCATTTTAAGGAATCAAAAGAAAATA
>NW_006345045.1:0-464 GCF_000327345.1 Myotis davidii
CCCTGATGGCTGGAGCAGACTCCTTCCTCTGGAGTCCTCAGGGCTGAGCACTGGTTGGGCGGACGGGTATGTGCATAAATAAGTCCTTGGCCGTGGGCCATGGCCTCTGCCACACAGCCCAGGCCTGGAGGAGCAGAAATGCTGACTGCTGTCGCTGCCCTGCATACCACAGACTGGGTTCTTTCCCCTTCTCGGAGAGGGGCACTGAAGGATCAGTTCCCATCAGTCACGGGCAGAGCAACTATGTCCTCAGGCAGAGCTGGCAGGCCAGCTGGGGGCAACTGGAGGCCAGGCTGGCTGCAGAGGGAGGAGGGGCCCCCCCGGAAGACTGGCCCCACAGATCCTGCCCCAGGGGCCCCGCCCCGGGAAACTGACCGTATTTCTCATTGAAGAGCTCCTTCACCTGCTCCCGAAGGATCACCTTCTCCCCGAGTCTGTTGGCATCATCTTCATCTACAAGAGGA
>NW_006345046.1:0-465 GCF_000327345.1 Myotis davidii
ATTTTCTGTGCAAGGTCACCTTCATTAATGCAGAGCACCTTAAGAAAAGGGCCTCTTGCTCAGTTTTGCCTTTATTGGCTTGGCACTTAATAGCTGTAAGAATCTTCGAAAACTTTTTTATTTTCTGTCTTCAATCCTGGGAGCCATTCTAGAAAGAATGAGACTTATGGAGGAGCTTGGGGGGTGATGAGAAGTTAGGAGAGAAACCTCGGTTCTCGTCCTGCCCTGCCACTCATGGATTTTGTGCCGTTTCTGTTTCCCAGAGCCCCAGCTCTCCATCACTAATGTATTTGGTGTAAATGTCTGCAGTGAGGAGACACTTGGGGGAGTCACTGCTGGATGAGACACTGGAAAGCTTTGTCCCTCACTCAGGAGCCTCATCCTCACACTCCTCTGTGTGTCTCTGGAACGCTGAGGAGCACCCTGGAGCCTCTCTGCCCTTCCCCAACCATTTGAGGGCAGGAA
>NW_006345047.1:0-465 GCF_000327345.1 Myotis davidii
AAAAAAGAATAAAATGTTACTAGGGCTTCATTAAATATCATAGGGCAAATTACATATTCCATCATACTTTCAACATTTAAAAAATAAATGCATGGATGTATCCTTGGTAAGGTTGAATAGTTATGATAGAGCAATACACTGAGAAAAAGCATTGAGCTACTTACTGCCCTTCACAATGACTAGATTCTACTGTAAAAATAAGAGCATGTGAGAAAAATTTACTGCTCAGTGAAAGTGTGTGTATGGATCTGTTAAGGATCATGGCTATACCTAGTAAAAATAAAGATCAATGTAACTGTGTTAAGCTAGTTGGTCCTGAGGAGCTAGAAAAGCCAGAAGCAATTTCTTGACATGATCAAATGAATTACCATATAGTTGAGATGGAAAGCCCGAAGTCACAGCAAATAGTGGCATGTGAGAACAAGGTATAACCCAGGAGTTAGTTCAAGTGGATGTCATCTCTCT
>NW_006345048.1:0-464 GCF_000327345.1 Myotis davidii
GTATAGATATTTTACTATGTCAGTTGAGTTTCTTTGGTTTCTTACAACAGATACTGATTTTGGCTAACTTAAATTGGGATTTATTAAAAAGATATTGGAAGCTCCCACAATTGTTGGAATCCTTCAGGCGCAACCCTGGAAATACGCAAAAAGGATGGCAACTCTGGAGAAAGGAAATAGGACCCTCCAGAAAGCCCGCCCAACCAGAACCGCCTGGTAAAGACCACTCCACCTGGATGGCAAGAACCGCTGGCCATTTTTACCTTCCTTGTCTCTCTAGCTGGGATTTAAATCACAAGGATGGGGCATCTTGTTTAGCCCAGCCACCATCACACTGGAGTTCTTTATTTATATTTTCAGGACCTCTGGTTGCTTATTATGTCAGCTGACTTTATCTAATGGGGAAGACAAAGTTTCTTAAGGGCAAATTGAGATGTTGCTTTGAAAAATTGGAAAATGCATGC
>NW_006345049.1:0-465 GCF_000327345.1 Myotis davidii
GTTTTCAAACATTTGGGGTAATTATTTTTAAAAAGACAAATGAAGAAATGAATGATATAAAAGTGATCACAGAAAAGAAGTATTCTTATTTTTTAAAATCAAATATCCTCTGTTTAGCCTATTATTCTGTTAAATTTACAGAGCAAAAATACCACAACTCTGAAGAAAGCAATGTTTACTAATTAAGGACCTTACATTATCTACAGAGGGCAGCAAAGAGCTTCAGTTCAGACCAGCAGGTTGGGTAAGCAGGCTAAAAGAGCTGCTTTCTGATTCGGCATCATTGGAAACACTGTGGAATGTGTCAAAATCAAAGTTCATTTAGCTAAACTTACATGATTGTTGTCTGTTGTACATGGAAGAGAGCAGGGAGGTGCATGGGTCAGAATCAGCTACTTGACTATGGTCAAGAAAAGGTAGCAAATCAGTACATTCAATGTGTCAATCATTTCATTAACCCTGCTC
>NW_006345050.1:0-465 GCF_000327345.1 Myotis davidii
ACGCTCTATCCATTGAGCCAAACCGGTTCGGCCTGTCACTTTTTTAAAGTACTCTACCTGGTGATATTTAAACCTCAAAAAAAAAGCTAAGAATTAAGCATTTTTATATTTCCCATTTTATTTAGAGACATGTAAACTGATTTACAAAGATATCAATCAATTGTCCCAGATCAGTCTAGTTACATCAGAGGTAGAATTTTGACACTAGAGCCTGTACAGGTACCACTATTTTATATTGCTTTCGACTGAAATAGTCAGTCAGTTTGTACTCTTCACTGATTTTACCACTATTTGAATGAATACATTTTGGCATCTTGCTGTCCAAGAATTATATAGTAGCTAATGGTGTTGTTTGGATTGTGAATTGGATATGCATGATAACATGCATTGTATCTTATTAGAATGTGTGTGAAATAAAAGAGACTTTCACATCTTATATAATAAAAGCTTAATATACAAATTGTC
>NW_006345051.1:0-465 GCF_000327345.1 Myotis davidii
AAAAAAATAAATCAAGTCTTTAAAAATTTGTTTTCAACATAATTAGCCATAAGGATATGCAAATTAAAGTTATGATGAGATGCTACTACATGTCCATAACTGAAATTAAAATACTGAGGATGTGGAGTAACTGAATTTCTGGAGTAAATGTAAAAAGCTACTCTTTAAAAAGATTGACATATTCTTATAAAATAAACACTTAATTAAAATTAATATGTAACCCACTCTTGGTTATTTACCCTAGAGAGACAAACATTTATTTTCACCAAGAACTGATACACAGCTATTTGAGAAGCTATTCATAATCTCCCCAAAATGGAAACAACCCAGATATTCCTCAACAAATGAGTAGATAAATGTTGTTAATTCATTCAGTGGAATACCACTCAGCAAAAAAACGAATGAACTATTTTTTTATTGATTTCAGAGCAAAAGGGAGAAGGATAGAGAGATAGAAACATCAGT
>NW_006345052.1:0-465 GCF_000327345.1 Myotis davidii
GGAAAGGACACGAGGGGCATCATAGAAACACACCTGGAAACACGCCATGGTGGAGACAGCATCTGGGGTTCATTGTGGCCTAGGTGCTCTTTACTCAGAGTCCTGGTCTTTAGTACTCATGACCCACTTGATCCTCATTTGAGGATACTGATTAAGAGATGGAATTTGACGCCAAAAGGCCTGTATACAAAGTCTAGCTCTACCAGCTGTGTCACATTCAGCATACTACTTAATCTCTTCAAATATTAGTTGCACATCTGTGAGATGGCGATAATGACCAAGGATACTTAGAGGTTTAATGACATGTCCAAGGTCATTCCCAAGCAGGAGACTTTAAGTTTCAAATCCTAGGTATTTTGACACTTTTAATGCAGCACTATTGTTTCTAACCACAAGAAGACCTTTGTGCAGATTCACAAATGATGTGAATCTTTGTTGTTGTTATTAACCCTCACTTGAGGATAT
>NW_006345053.1:0-465 GCF_000327345.1 Myotis davidii
ACTTCTGGCCTCCAGAACTGTGAGACAATAAGTTCCTGTTGTCTGAGCATCCCAGTCTCTGGTACTTTGTTAGAGCAGCCTTAGAAAACGAGCACAATAACTTTATGAGATCCCTTCATGTTGATATGTGGATCTGTAGTTTATTTTCACTGCCGTCTGAACATACCAAAATTTATCTGTGCATTATTTGCTGGTGGACTGTTTCCAAAGATTTGCAGTGCTGAAGGATGCTGCTGTAAGCATGGTGATGCATGCCTCCCAACGTAGAGGCCCAAGAGTTTCTCTAGAATGCCCAGGACTAGACTTGCTGGATCAAAAAATAAGTGGGCCTATTATGCAGACTGTTTGGGAAGTGGATGTATCAATCTATATAGCAACTGCCAGTATATAAAGGGTTCCCTCTGCTCCTCAAACTTGCCAAAACTTAATATCATAAAAAAATTTTTCATTTTTACCATCTTCCGA
>NW_006345054.1:0-465 GCF_000327345.1 Myotis davidii
TATACATAGATTTTTGAGTGTCTGGGGATCGGTGCCCCTCACCTCCCGCATTGTTCAAGGATCAGCTGTACTCAATTATCCCTTTTATGCAATGGGATAAATATTTGAAAGAATTGTCTCAATTGGCTCTCTATGCTTATCTGTGATGAAAAAGTCAAAAGCTGGAAGACAGTATTTTAGCCAACTGTTTCTATGGATTTTGTGGCTGTTTTCAGTTAATAACAACAAATGTAATGCAAGGTGGAATAATTTGATTTGTGATGAGAAAATCAGAAAGCTTTTGAGTGGTTACTGAATGATTCCTTTACCACACAGACTGCACTCCTTTTTTTCTGTCATGTCTACCTGTATTTCTTCTGGTGTACAAATATTCCATCTTCTGCAGAATATTTAACAGTCTTGACAGACTACATGTTCCTCATGCTTTGTGTGTCCTAGTGTTTCCTTATTACCTACATACATTCT
>NW_006345055.1:0-465 GCF_000327345.1 Myotis davidii
CTGCCTTGTCAGCAGTTCCTGTGAAAGCTGAGCGGGAGGCTGAGAGAGTTGATGGGGGTGTGGCTGCTGGAAACATTGGGTGATGTCGATGCAAGTAGAGGGTCCAGGGAGGAGGAGGTGAGAGACCACCATCCTTTGGGCTGGCCCAGGACCATCTGAGCCTGCTCTGCAAGGAGGGACAACAAGCAGTAGTGGGGGAGTGTTCTAGAAGGTTTGCAGAATCAGGTAAGACAGAAGCAGATGACAGAGCGGCATCAGAAGGCCATGGAGTCAGACAGGGGCCTGGGTGGCAACCCCAGCTCTGTGGCCTGACAGGCCCCTTAACCTCTATGAGCCTCAGTTTGCTCATCAGTTAAATGGGATCCTACTTCCTACTCCTCAGGGTTGGTGTGAGGATTCTGTGTGAAGAACTGAGCCCAGAGGAAGCTCCCAGGAAACGGTGGGTCTGAGGAGCCTGGGCCACCC
>NW_006345056.1:0-465 GCF_000327345.1 Myotis davidii
AAAAAAATAAGGGATGGATGTTTATTAGAGAAAGTGATGTGAATTTATAATGGGTTTTAAATGCAATTTGTAATAAATGAAGGTAATGGAGTTTTAGCTGGGTACAAAACTGCCCATCTACAGACTACCATTCTTAGTCAACTTTGCAACAAAATGGGGGTATGCAATTACATTTTTCCCAGTAAGTATGAGTGAAATTAATATGGGAAATGTTTAGGTAACTAGCTATGACATTTTTTAAATGTAAACCTTCCTAAGCTACAGTTCTCAATTATTTAATCAAACACTAATCTAGGTAGTGCTGTAAAGGGATTTCTCAGATATAAGTAAATCCCTAACCAATTAACTTTAAGTAAGGAAGATTATCTTGGATAATTTGTGTGGTCTGACAATCACTTTGAAGGCCTTAAAACAGAGCTAGACTTTCTAGATGATATAGATAGATAGATGATAGATGATAGATAG
>NW_006345057.1:0-465 GCF_000327345.1 Myotis davidii
CGAGGGGCAGTTGTATGGTTATGTTTGTGTGATCAGAGTGGAGCCATTCTGTTGTGCAGTGTTCTCAGAAGCTCCCAGGTCATGGATGGTGAAAGACAAGGAGGTCTACTGCCTGACAACTGAGGAATGGGTAGGCATGATGATGGACACAGACCCAGGTAAGAGGGGAAAATACCTCCCTCCCTGTCCTTTTCTTCCTCTAGCACCCTCATACTAAACAGGCTTTCCTTTGTTTCCTATGACTTTGAACTTCTCAAATCCACTAGACTCTGTGTTATTTGAATCTCCCAGTATCCTGCTTTCCATACATGATAAAATTTTGCCAGGTAATTAGAAGCCCAAATCAAGTGTCTTATAATAGGCAATGTTTTCACATCAGAAGATGAAAAGAAAATTGGGGGGAATTGATGCCTTGTAGTAGCTCTTATTGGCTCTAGGGTCATTTATTAATATTTCAAGAATTTT
>NW_006345058.1:0-465 GCF_000327345.1 Myotis davidii
AAGGAAGGTGTTTTTCTGGCTTCTGGCTTTAGTATAAACCTCTACCCAGGATCCTCTGGTTCTTATTTTGTGGGCCCCTTTCTGGATCTACATTTTCTGAAATCTATTAAATAAACAAACATGAAGTAGAATGAATTGCTACTTCATTTTTCTTCATTTTTATATTTATAAAAAGCTTTATACTAAATTCAATAAGGGACATCATTAATATTATATGTTACTGTGGTAAAGCCTATTAAAAATTGGATGCAGGTCTTTGGCAAAATTTTTTTTTTTGCCTGGTCTGGGAAATTTTAGAATCAATTTAGGGCTACATGGTTAGTTAGTTCTAACAAAGTTGAAGTTGTGAAATTTTCAAATTAACTATCTTTGGGAGATTTTTGTTCTAGCATTTAATAAGGGAAATATTAAGTTACTTAGAACCAAAATTATTTTATGTAATATTGAAAACAAAAAAGGCAAAAA
>NW_006345059.1:0-465 GCF_000327345.1 Myotis davidii
TAGGGAAGTTATGAGTAAGACTTGGAAAAAAACACACACTAACTGGTTGATAATTTATTTCCTGCATTCAATCTTCTGACTTTACAGGGAAACTCCTGCTATAACAAATGCTAGCTGTCCAAGTACTTTCTTTAACATAATAAACAGACTGTTTTGAAACTACATTGAAATATGTGGAACTAAATCTGTGTTTTAAACATCTTTCATAAGAACATTAGACATCTTGATTGACTATTTGTAATAATGGATGCAGAGACTATGTGATTATCCATATATGTATTATCATAGATGGGATTTAACCATGCCATCTTTCCAGAACCATTTTATATCTCAGAGCAGTTTTATCAGGCATAAAATCAGTGTCCAGCTCAATCATGCTTTTTAGACAAGAAAACTTGGAAAGAGAGGCAGCTCTATCTATTAGAAAACAAAGGTCCCCTTCAAGAGAAAAGGGAAAGTATGGTT
>NW_006345060.1:0-465 GCF_000327345.1 Myotis davidii
AGTACTTAGCAGGCATTCAACAAATTTTTGCTGAATGAATGAAGAAATACATAATGGCTCTGAAGAAATGATAGCAATGTTATGTTAAGGAAAAATATGATTATGTGGAGCATTATTTATAGTTATAGACTCTTCCATAAATGTAAGATCATTACAGCTTTATAAATAGAAATCCTCTAATGTCATAAACCTATCAGTGTATATAATAAACAAAGCCTTTTGGAGGATTTATGTCCAAGTTCAACTTCAAATATAACCTTGGACCACACCTTTTCTTGCTGGATTATCTTTATGATACTATCACAATGTTTTTGTTTGTTTTAAGAATGATTTGAACATAGGATTTATTTGGCAAGTCTCATGTACTGGGCATGATTGAGGTTCAGCAAAAGTTGACTTCTTCACCCTAAGCTTTTACCTCAAGGTGGTGTTTTATAATATCAAGACTATCTATCGTCTATCTAT
>NW_006345061.1:0-465 GCF_000327345.1 Myotis davidii
AGATCTATGTATACATATTTAGATGTTATAGAGGAAACACAGGGTGGTTGTTGTTTTTTTAAATCTCTGAAGTCAAAACATGGACATACTCCCAGGCCAAATGCATGAAATGAGGATGAAACAAAAGGGTAACATCTACCAAAAATGATACTCAAAGGATTACATTTCATTGCTTCCCAGTTGAAGTGAAGATACAAATGTTCCATTCTGACCCACCTTTGAGAAACAATTATTTTGCCCCTATGGATTCCTTGTTCAGTTAAAAAATCCTGGGCAGATGACCCATAGTCTTAAAAGAACAGGCTAATCACTACAGAAAAATTGGTTGCTTTTTGCTTTTCATCAGCTGCAAGATTTACATTTAAAAAATCACTTAATCTGGAATTCAACAAAAGGTATGTTTTTACACATTTTTTATTCTCAAAAGTTGTAATGCTGAGTTTTTGATTTCTCATTTTCAGACTT
>NW_006345062.1:0-465 GCF_000327345.1 Myotis davidii
AACCTGCTTATTTTATCCCTAAAACTCCTTTCACTTATCTAGCTGAGAACCTAATAGATGATAGACACACTAAAATATTTACACAGTATGGTTAGATGCTAAACATATATATTGACTAAGATTTATGCTATCCAGGAGAATGATCACTTCTATGCGAGTTTGAAAATATTAAGAGGTAAGTAAAGGTGACAGATGAGCCAAGTCTTGAAATAAAGTTGACATTATCAAGTTGTGTGTGATTATTAGGTCCCCACAACATTCCAAATTACTTGTCTCGAAACCTTAGTCCTCCTATCAATAAAACTTTTCAGTAGGAACACTGTCTCTCCTACCACTCCACCCTAATCACCCTGGTAATCAACCTCATTTTCTCTCTTCCTAAAATTACATTATTAAACTTTCTTTTTTATCTCCTCAAACTTCACATACTTCTTTCTTTCTCAGTCTCAATAGATGTCATTTACT
>NW_006345063.1:0-465 GCF_000327345.1 Myotis davidii
ATAATGATGAAGTGCCTAAGGAACTTAATTCTTGTTAATTTATACCAATTAGCCTATGGAAAAACTGGTTTAGTTATAGGTCGTTACACTTAAAGTCTCAGAACCTGTCTGTTATGTGAGGACTTACGGTATTTTTTCTTTTATTATGTTCTATAAACAAATGTCTAACGAATGGAGTTGTGAGAAAGTTCCCAAAACTATATTCTTCTTTTGGCTCCAAGAATAGCGTTTGGTTCCGTTTGATTTAATACAACCTAGAAGAGGTAGATTATTTGTTATACACGAGTGAGAGCACTGAGCTGTAATTGTTACACACCTTGCAGATGCACCTGTATTTTCACATCTTTTTACCCTCAATGTTGAAATATTAACTTATTCACTGCAGAGAAGGGTAGAATAGAGCTTGTGTATATTTCAATACTTCAGCTGCTGCCAGATGACTCCCAGCCAACACCTGCGGGTGGG
>NW_006345064.1:0-465 GCF_000327345.1 Myotis davidii
CTCTGAAATCAATAACAATATATTTTTAAAAGTTTGTTTCAAAATCCACTAAAAAGCTAGTCTTTATGGAGTATCTGTCAGGTGCTATATGATTTGCATATATTAAATAGGTCATTTAATCCTTATAGTTTTACTATAACATAGATACTATTGACCCCATTTTATGGATGAGAAATCTGTATTTCAGAGAAATTAACTTGATCAAGGAAGGTCAAACAGCTAAATGGGAATCTCTCCTGAATCTTTCAGACTCCAAATCCTAGTTCTTTCTTAATCACTAAATTATCACACTACCTAATGGTATCTCTAAATGTACACATTTTTAATATTTTCTCTTTTTTACATAAAAACATACTGGGCTCCTACTATATGGTTCAGTCTCTGGAGTTACATACACCTGACAACTCTATTTAATGACATTTTGACAGCATACATCCTTCCTACCTCTTTGCTCATCGCTAGCCA
>NW_006345065.1:0-465 GCF_000327345.1 Myotis davidii
GAAAAAAAAATAATAATGATAATAAAGTAAACACTGGGAAAAAATCGACCAAATAACTAGTAAACTCAAAGTTAGATCCATCTTGCAACTGCCTAAGACATAAAATATTCTGGAACTTCATAGAAACAATAATGGTGCAGTGTATATATTTCTATGACATATTACTATAAAATACATTATATAATTATGCTATACACACTATTAAATACACACATATAATTATATTTATATATGTGTGTTCATATATGCACATAAACATTTATTGTCTGATACTCTAAGTTTCCTTTCTATTGAATTTATACATTGAAGGGGCATTTAGATTTACATAATTTTGAAGTATGGCATGACACCCAAGCATTGGTGAGCACTTAGAAAATAAGCGAGAAGGTTTAGACCACAAAGAAGCAGTGGACAAAATAAACAAATAATTTATTTATTGAAATATATTTAAAAAGGAAAAAAAAA
>NW_006345066.1:0-465 GCF_000327345.1 Myotis davidii
TACATGGAGCTTTTATATAGTCAAGAGAAATTATAATTTATCAAAGTGCATAAAAATATTCTCATCAAATAATGTTATATACCTATATGAAACCTCATTGTTTAGCTTATTTGTACTCCTCCACAGAATTTCTCAAAATTGTGTTTTTCTCTTTTCTGGAATACAAACTTTATATTCCCTAAAACATCCTTATTAATTTTTAACTGAAAAAAAATATATGCCTGTATATGTGAGAAGGGTGGGGAGGGAGGAAAAGAGAGAGAGAGAAGGAGAAAGAGAGAGGGATACACATACAGAGAGAGAAAAAGAGAGATTTCAGCTTGAAAGTAAATTGTGTTAAACTTTGTGATTTAGAAATAATGTTCAGAGGTGTGTATACTTAAAGGAGTGGTGACTCAAGAGTGTTATTTCATTGTGTAACAAAATAAACTTTTGGTTGCCAAAACCGGTTTGGCTCAGTGGATA
>NW_006345067.1:0-465 GCF_000327345.1 Myotis davidii
GAGACCGTGGTCGGGCTGTACCAGAAGTCCTCCCTGAAGCTGCTGTCCTTCCTTTTCTCCAACTATGCTGGTGCAGAAGCAGGTGAAATTCTTTTATCTCTTGACCTGTGGACATCTCTGTGTACTTACTCATAACCCAAAGCGGCTTATGAAGAAGCAGTAGTTGAACACAAGCTTCTGGTTGAGCTTGCTTTATTTGTTGTCTCTGGTCTCCATTTTCCTTTCTCCTCTTCTTCCTGTCCCTTACGCGGTGGAGCTCTATGGAGCTGGACAAACCTCTCCGTAGACATGACAGCCAATACCGCACTCTTTAATAGTTTTTTATTGAGATATAATTCAGAAAGCATAAAATTCATTCTGTAAAAATGTAGTGATTTTTAATATACTGATAGGGTTGTAAAACCACCACATTATCTAATTCAAGAACATTATCATCACCTTTGTAACCCGTTAGCAGTTGCTTCC
>NW_006345068.1:0-465 GCF_000327345.1 Myotis davidii
AGAGAGCCTGGCACTAAGTTGGCTTGCAATATACATTCATTAAAAGAATGAGTCAGCTTTAAAACCATTTAGAAATATCACCACTTCTTACTGCACTAAAATAGAACCATGGACATTTGCTCCACCCATGTGACCAAAATACCACAACTTACACTGATAACTAATGAAGGAAATTAAAGAAAAAAACTAATGTAAGAGGGGAAGTGAAATTAAGCACTCAGTGGATTGGTTAACATGACCCAGTTGCTTCCTGTAGGCACTTAGTTTAGATATATCTGTACTGGTTCCTAAAATCTTAGTGTCCTTCAGTTTTCCGTTCATTGGGGATCATGTGTTTCCTAAGTTATTTATACCTGCAGAATTCCCGAGTGCCGGGCCAATCTGAATTGCCTTTGTTGATGGGGAAAACGGCGAACGTCATAGGCCTCCAGTATTCTCTTCTGCGCTGGTGCTTTTTAGAACTGA
>NW_006345069.1:0-465 GCF_000327345.1 Myotis davidii
GAGACCTGCCCCAATGGGGGCCCATCGAGCTGGGCTGGTGGGAGGGAGGTGCCATGGGCAGTTGGCCAGCCAGCCCTGCCCCTGATGGGGGGTGGGGGGGACAATCGGGGCCTGGATCAGGCTGGTTAGCTACCTCAATGCATGTCATAGCCACAAGTCGTTCTGGTCATTCTGGTTGCTTTGGTCATTCCACCATTGTGGTCGATGGGCTTTTATATATATAGATAAAATTGTATTTTTTCTCCCTTCTTCTATTTGAAGGCAAAAGATGAACACACCACAATTCTAAATATGAAATCTTCCTCCTCCAATACAGTGATTCTCATCATATCTAAAGTAGGAAAGAGCAAATCTTTTATACTTCATCACTGAGATCATGAATTAGTTATATTACAAACTAATTAAAAGACCCATTGCCACTATGCATGCCCGTGCTCCACTCTTGTCTTAGATCTGTTTTCATAG
>NW_006345070.1:0-465 GCF_000327345.1 Myotis davidii
TCATTAACGCTGCAACCCTGTAAAGTAAATGCCGAAAAGCACCTGCAGTTTGAAGAAGGGGAAAGTAAGTCACAGGTGGGGTGATTTGTCTGGTATTCCATAGGTGGGGAGTGGCAAAGCCAGTATCTGAACCCAGGCTCTATCTACTAAGTGCACTGTCCCTCGGAAGTGAGGGAAATGAGGCCCAACGTCACTCCTCATTCTGGCCCCAATCACGTCTTTTGTCGACTGATACTGAAGACATTTCCCAGAGTTGTCATGAGAACGAAATGCCAAGGATCTGGTTCCCATACACAGGTGCTGAGTGATGGAAGGTGCAGATGCCCAGACAGGCCTAAGAGGGCAAGCAATCCCGCAGTTGCGCCTCTACGCCGCTAGGGGGCAGACGAGGGCCTGGAAACCGGCTCAGCCACTGATGGATGAGGCAGGAGGTGAATTTCTAGGGCTGCAGCCTCTGATTCCAGG
>NW_006345071.1:0-465 GCF_000327345.1 Myotis davidii
AAGGGAACATCTGTAATACTTTCAACAATAAAAGTGAAGGCCAAGGAGCCAATGTCACCTGGTTTGAATGTTGGATCTGCCACTTACCAACTGTGGCTACAACAAGTAACATAACCTCTCCCTATGCCTCAGTTTCTACATCGGTAAAATAGGCTAACACCTAATGGGGTTGTCGTAAGGATTTAGTTAATTAATGAGCAAAAGGCAACTAGAACATGCATGAGATGTACTAAGTACTCAATTTATAATGTCTATTATTACTATTGCCCTCATAATTTATTTAGGTTGACTTACTTGTGGTCATATTACACTATATTAAAGAATAGCCTTTAAACTCACCTGTCAGAGGATCAGAAAGCCAAGTTTTAGTCCCCAGATTAACCTCTACGTTCTTTTCTTTCTTTCTTTCTAATCCTCAGCTGAGGATCTTTATCTATTGATTTTCAGAGAGTGGAAGAGAGAGGG
>NW_006345072.1:0-465 GCF_000327345.1 Myotis davidii
CTCTGAAATCAATAAAAATACGTTTAAAAAAATGTTAAAAAAAAATCCCAGAATACAGGGTTTGGTGAACTTCCAGACTGCACAGAGGTGCATGCCCTTCCCAGATACCCTCCCTTCCTATGTATCTATTCCACCTGGATTTTCATCCGTATCTTTTATCATATGCTTTTACCATACACTGGTAAGTGTAAAGTTTCCTTGAGCTCTGTGAGCCATTCTAGAAAATTAGGAAACCCAAGGAGGGAGTTGTGGAGACCCAGAATAACAGTTGGTTGATCAGAAATACAGGTGACCACCTGGAACGTGCAATTGGCCTCTTAAATTTGGGAGAAGAGGAAGTCTTGTGGGTTTCAGCCCTTAATCTGTAGGATCTGACACGATCTTTAGGAGATAGTGTGAGAATTGAATTAAATTGCATGACACTTAGTTGGTATCAAAGAGAATTGCTCAATGGCAAAAAAAAAA
>NW_006345073.1:0-465 GCF_000327345.1 Myotis davidii
TTCCAAGTTACTAATAAAGAATATTACTTCATTCATAATATTCTGAATATGTGGTCCATGAACCACGTGAATCAATAATCACAAGAGTTCTTAAATAAAAATTCTGATTTGGGGATAATGTTATCAAACCTACTGTATAATATTTCTAGGAGTGAAAGCAAAAATAGCCATACTATAAAAATAAATTTAAGTGAGTATTAAACATACATGAACTTAAGCTAAATTATATAACTTGTGATTATATCTTTTGGGTATATTAGTCTTATTAATCCCAGTAATAGGAGTTTGGGGTCTTGGTCATATTCTGCAACACCACCACCTCCCCAAAAAGTGATAGGTAGTAATTTATACTGAGGTTTCAGTTTATTATTGATTAATAAAAATGTCCATGCACTAAAGAAGATATATTTTTCTTTGAGTATTAACAAATGTATAATTGACTAAATAACTTAATATTTTGAAATA
>NW_006345074.1:0-465 GCF_000327345.1 Myotis davidii
CTGCACTCTGTTACTTGAGTGAGTCATGTAGTCTCATGTATCCTGAGATCAGGGAGAAACAGTCTCCCAAGTGGATTAATCACATGTGAGAGATGGAAAGTGGCTTTCCTTTTCCATGTGGTTCTAGAGAGGGCTCGCTTGGAGGTCTGGGAGCTGAAGTCCAATCAGGCAGCAGGGGACTCGGCTAGTGAAGCTAATGGATTGATTTTTAAATAAGGACATGATTCTGGAAATCATCTGACAGAGAAAACCTGTTTAACTCTTGAATCAATCTCATTATCAAACCAAGGGAATATGGAATGATTTTTCCATTGTCTTTCATTGATATCACTTGATAAGTTTCCATTTGGTCAGAAATAGTATTTCAGTTTTAAAAAGTGTAGGTATGTATGAACACTATACAGAATACTATGCCATATATACTATGCTACATAATGTATATTTACCAAGCTGGTGTTATAGACC
>NW_006345075.1:0-465 GCF_000327345.1 Myotis davidii
TGACACCCAGGGAAACCAATTCATTGTGATGTGAGGAGGGGGAGAAAAATGATAGCAACAAAACAAACACTATTATGTTTGAAAGTGTCAAAATTCATGAAAGAACATGATTGGCATGAGCTCCAAAGCTAAATTAAACAAACGAAAATATGAAGAGGAATTAAAAGTTTATTTCACAAAATTGAGATGCTTCTGAGGCTAATTTTCCAAAGACAAATCTCAACATCTATTCAGCAATTCACTTTGCAGTTCTTAAAAGGAATGAAGTAAATCTGTATTTGTTAGTGTGAAATGTTTTAAGAGATACTACAAAGTGAAAGAAAATTAAAGTACAGAAGAGTACTCATATAACATACTCACTTTTATAGCCAAAGGAAGAGCCCATTCATATACATGTGTACGTATATGTATGTACATGGATATAAGTGTATATGTGTGTATATCGATAGCTATCTATGGCCCCCC
>NW_006345076.1:0-465 GCF_000327345.1 Myotis davidii
GAGAGAGAGAGAGAGAGAGAGAGAGACTACAACCACAAAAGGTGTAACATGTGTAAAAGGAATGCAAGAAGGCAAAGAAAAAAGAGAAAATAAGAGAATAATTATTTGAAATAATAATGAATATGAATTTTCCCTAATTGATGTCATAGAAATCCAGGAAGCTGGAGAACAGCAAGCTAATAAACGTAAAAAACTATATGTAGGCATATTACATACAGAAAATTGAAGGTAAAAAGAAAATCACGAAAGAAGCCAAAGGAAAAAACACTGTACTTATAGAGATAAAAATTATATCTGACTTTTCCTCAGAAACCATGCCAGCAAGAAGAGAGTGAAGTGAAATATTTTAAAGGTTTGAAAGAAAAAAAATCCCATCAACAGACAATTCTGTACCCTGTGAAATTATATTTCAAAGGTGACGGAGTAATACAGAATTTCTCAGAAAAATGAAAATTAAAAAAAAAA
>NW_006345077.1:0-465 GCF_000327345.1 Myotis davidii
TCAAAACCACAATCTGGGTGCTAGGTATATGCATTGAAATATTTGTATTTAAAGGTTAAATACTACATAAGTCTATAGTGATAGTTTCAATTAAAATTCAGCACCATGGGGTTTTCCCTGAGAATCCTGGTTCTCAAGAATGCATGGATGATCGAATTATAACATCACATAATTACTTTTTAAAATTAAATTTATTGGGCTGACTTTGGTTAAGAAGATTATATAGGTTTCCAGTGTACATTTCTATGATACCTGATCCTTATATTTTTATCCCATATTATACACATAATATCAGGTTACAATGCTGTTATTACCACCACCAATTATGATTACTGAAAACAGTGAAAATCTTTTTGCATATCCTGTGCCCATTCTCTGCTCGCTCCAATTTGAATTTCATAGTTGTATAATAGTTACAGTATCCTGTCTAATAAAATAGTAATATGTAAATTACCTGTCACTCTG
>NW_006345078.1:0-465 GCF_000327345.1 Myotis davidii
CCTTCTTCTCTGAAATTAAAAATATATTTTAGAAAATCAAGATGTTAAATTTAAATTATGTCTATTTTACCACAATTTAAAAAAATGTTAATGGTTTATATAGCCAACAATTTATAAGGCTTTTATAAGTTTACCTGAAATATTGACTATCTACTACTTTCCTGAAGTCTCTTTTACCTGGAACACAGTAATCCTAGGAAAATAGAAGAATGACTGTTTCTTAAATGTCATACTTGTTGAGGCAGAGATGGTAAGCATTTAAGAAACAAGTCCTAATGTCTGATCCCTCTTCTTTAGGCATGTCTTAGGTTCCCAGAGGTAGAGAGAGAGAGTTTAAAGGAAAGAGCAAAATTGTAGGTGAGGACTGGGGTGTGGAGAATTAAATGAATTAGTATTTAACCAGTGCTTACAATAGTACTTGGCACATTGTGTTATCTGTGATTATTTAGTAAAAACATGCTATAA
>NW_006345079.1:0-465 GCF_000327345.1 Myotis davidii
GGCAGATGCTCTATCCACTGAGCCAAACCTGCTGGGGTGAAGTATCCTTTTTAATGTTGTGTTCGTTAATCAATTAATATACCCACTATACAGGTTCTTCACTAATCTAACAGGCAATGAGATTTTACATGCACTTTACAATGTTATGGAAAATGTAATAATTTGTGGACGTTTGAAGAGATTATATTGAAGAATTTTTTTTTAATTTAGATTGTTTCCATGATGTCCTTACCTTTGATTGTTAGGTAAACCAGGAACATCGGTCCTCTTAGCCACACTCATTTTTCCTTGGAAATTAAATACTATTTGGTAAAATCAAAAGCTACCCTTAAGTTTGGCACTTTGGAATATAGTTTGTTTTCAACTTGGAAGCTTAATTAATTTTTTCCTTGAAACAAGAATAAAAATAATATGTGATTTGGCTTACTAATTTCACTCAGGATTTGGGGAATTTCTGTGGAGTTC
>NW_006345080.1:0-465 GCF_000327345.1 Myotis davidii
GAGTCCCATGGCACTAAAGTAAACAAAGAAGTATTATTTAGCATCCCCTGAGGGCCTATGTACCTTAATATCATTAAAATATCCATACTAATCAAAGAAATTTACAGATGCATTACAATTATAACAATGGCCTTTTTCATAGAAATTGAACAGAAATTCTAAAGTTCATATGGAACCACAAAAGACCCAGAATAGTGAAAGCAATATTGAAAAAGGAGAGCAAAGTTAGAGGCATTGCACTCTGATTTCAAAGTGCAGTATATTACAAAGCTGTAGTAATCAAGACAGTATGGTATTGGCATAAAAATGGGCACATAGATTAATAAAACAGAACTGAAAGCCCAGAAATAAACCTATGCATATATGGTCAATTAATTTTTGACAAAAGAACCATGAACATACACAGGGAAGGAACAGGTTTTTCTTAATAAGTGGTGCTGAGAAAACTGGATATCCACATGCAAA
>NW_006345081.1:0-465 GCF_000327345.1 Myotis davidii
CAGGTAGTTGATGCTGTAAAGGTCCATGTCCTCCGTGTGCCAAGCGAAGGTGGTCTTCCACATGCCAAAGTACAGGTAGGGGGTGTTGACGCCTTCGATGACTACCCCACACTCCTGCTCCAGCAGGTCCTGGATGGTTCCCAGGTGGCCAAGGTTCCATTGTTTAGTGTTGGCATCAAATAAGGAGCCACTGATGTCAGCGCCATATATGGGCGAGTCGTACAGGCGCGTTTTCCAGTATTTCCGCTCCAGATCCTCAAAGTCCAAGTGTGGTGGAGTCTGGTACTGTCCACTGTTTGCCAGCAGGCGATACTCGCCCACTGTCATGGCCCTCTTCTTTTTGTGGTATTGAATGAACACGCCTGCTCGCCCAGACGCCACCTGCTGGAGGGGAGTGGCTATCACCATGTCATTGACATCATCGTAGGACTGTCTGGCTTTCCATTCCTTGGGTGGAATGACCTT
>NW_006345082.1:0-465 GCF_000327345.1 Myotis davidii
CGAGCTCAAAAGGTTCGCCATCACTGAAGTAGTGGGATGTAAAAATCTTGAGACTGAAATTTCCTTTCTTTATCTCAAGATATTATTTAGAAATTTTATGTAATATGCATGCCAACTCAGATAAATTAGGGTTGCCATAACCTGACAATATTAGCAATACAATAAAAAGGAATGCATTAATTTTTAATCCTACCACATACACACACATGCCCTGATTGGTATGGTAAAGGCATTTTAGAGCAGAGTTTCTGTGATTTTCCAATTGTTTCCTGGAACAGTAGCAGAACATGAAGCAAATTCAAATTCAAACGTCTTTACTTCTTAAAAGTTTCTAAAAGTTTAACATGGTTTTCTCAGAGAGGATCTGAGTTTTAGAAGAAAAATTCATAACTTGCAAGACTTTAAGCCATTTTTGCATCGAGTCATCTGGCAAAATGACCTTGAAAATCATGATATCTTTAATAA
>NW_006345083.1:0-465 GCF_000327345.1 Myotis davidii
TGTTGGGGAAGGGGTTAATACTATTATCCTTACACCATAACCTTTTGTCTAAGTGAACTATACGCTATTCCTCATATCCACACTCTATTTTTCTTTTGAGTCTTTTTATACATTTCCTCAAGACTGAAGCACTTTCATTTCCCTGTTTTTCTTTTAGCTAGTTAACTCCTGATCATAGGAAAACCAAGCTTAGGAATTGTGTTATCCTGAATGGCCACCTGACTTCTCATGGCTGGGTCAGGTGCCTTTCACAAGACCCTGCATTTGCCACATATCATAAGTGTCTCTTCACTCATTAGGTTTTAAAATCTCTAAGGAGAACTATTTATTGAGATACTCAATACATGTTTTGAGGTAATTGAAAAGGAAGATACCAAATGAGCAAATGTACCAAGCAACCTACAAAAAGTCTTCAACTCCTAGGGAATGTCATCATTTTTTAAAATATATTTCTTTATTGATTTC
>NW_006345084.1:0-465 GCF_000327345.1 Myotis davidii
AAATAGGAGCCTGCTATCATAGCAAGTTCCAAGATTGATTTCTTCAAGTTCATCCTTGCCAGCCTCATTTGATATGTACAAACACAGTCAATATAGTTACACCATAGATAATCACTCATTAGAAGAACTCCATCCATTCCCAGTGCTATGAGTATCAATTTATCATCTCATTTTCATGCATGCCAGAATGGTGTGTTTACCTTTCAGTGGCATCATTTGGAAAGACAAGGTTAATACCAACTTAATTTTACTTTAATGGTAATTTAGATAAAATGCTTTGATAAACACGAAGCCCTGGATAGTCAGTCTGCTAAGGAAATTCAATCACAAATTATCTCACAACAGTCCTGGTTTTTCATACTATTCAACTTGGTCTTCTCCCTTTTATGTAATACTAGAGGCCGGATGCACAAAATTCGTGAAAAAGTAGGCCTTCGCACCCCCTGCTTTGTCCAGAAGGTTGTC
>NW_006345085.1:0-465 GCF_000327345.1 Myotis davidii
AAAAAAAACCCACCTGTTAGTTCTTTTAACAAATGGAGTTGAGAGAACACTCAGTGTATTTGAAGCACTGAAATCATACTTTACTTCTAAAGAAAAGGCCTCCAAAATTCTTATTGACTCTTAAAATACATGAAAGGAAACTGATTTCTTTCTTGTTTATAGTTTACAATTATCTCTTTAAAATAGGGTTATGCAAACTGGAAGAAGAGAAAACAGTGTTATTGAAGCAACTCCATTGCTGCAACTGTTGAATGCATTGAAGGAATGATTGATGAAAAATGTATTCCTTTAAGTATTAAGGCAGTTCTTAATAAGGCCATTGCTTATGAGCATGAAAAAATATTCTGACTTGAAATGAATGATTATTACAGCAATTGTCTTGACTTTTAAAGTGGATTTCATCTCATGAAGAATTTAGATTCTCCTTTTTAATCTTTTTTTAAATTGATTTCAGAGAGGAAAGGA
>NW_006345086.1:0-465 GCF_000327345.1 Myotis davidii
ATTTGAGTACCTAAATTTTCCTAAATTTACTTTGATTATTTTCTAATATATTTATTCTAAGATTTTCCACAGCTAGGTTTTTATTCATTTACCAAGCAACAAACATTTATGGAACCCCCACCATATGCAAAGCACTGAACCCGCCTCAGGTGGGTTCAACAAGGAGTTGGATGCTATTTCTGTCCACACAACATTTACAACCGGTAAATTTTATCCTGACAACACCATGAGAGAGGTACTATTATTATCTCCATTTTCTGGTGTGAAAACTGAGGCGCAGGAAGATTAAGTAATTTGCCCACGTCTACTTAGCTAGTGAGTGACAGAGCTAGAATTCAAACCCAAGGAAACCGGTTTCAATGACCACACCCTTGATAATTATGCTAAAACTGTCTCAATGGAGGTGGATGATTCAAAGTGAAGAAAGCATCAAAAATGTGGGAATTGTTTTAATAATATTGAGCA
>NW_006345087.1:0-465 GCF_000327345.1 Myotis davidii
TTCTATCTCTCTCTCCCTCTCCCTTCTTATCTGTAATCAATACAAAAAAAATTTTTAAAAAGAGTATTCAGGAACTTTGGAAAATGATGGAAATGTTCTAACTTGATTGTGGTAATGGTTACATGAGTACGCACAGTTGCCAAAACTTATCAAACCATACACTTAAAATGAGTGCATTTATTACACCTCAATATATTTTTAAAACCTCATTTAGAAAAGATTTTTATCAAAGACAGTATTCATAAATATTAAGTGAAAAAGTTTACAAAACAATATTTACAATACATTTATTTCCATATGTGTTACATTCATAAAGAAGGGATAAGAAGGAAATATACCAAAATAGTGGTTTATAGCTGGGTGATGGGACCTTCCTTAGACTTTTTGGCATTCTTTAGTGATAAGAAGAAAAGAACACTAAAAATGTTAAGGACCTATGTCACACAAATATTAAACAAGAGAGAG
>NW_006345088.1:0-465 GCF_000327345.1 Myotis davidii
ATATGATCCAGCAATTTCACTTCTGGGTATATAGCCAAAGACAATGAAAACAGGATATCAAAGAAATATCTGCACTCCTATGTTCCTTTCAGTATTATTCACAATAGCCATGATATGGAAACATCCTAAAAGTCCATGTCCATAAACAGATGAATGGATAAAGAAGATGTGATAGATATGTACATATACACAATAGATATTACATACAAGATTATTCTTCCATGAGAAAGATGGAAATCTTGCCATTTGCAACAATGATGGGCCTTGAGGGCATTATACAAAGTGAAATAAACTAGACAGGAAACCAAATATTCATGATATCACTTATATGTGGAAGCTGAAAAATAAAAATGTCCAACTAAGAAACAGTAGAAAAGTGGTTGCCAGGGGATGGAGGTAGGGAAAATATAGAGAGGTTTGTAAAAAGGTACCAACTTTCAGTTATAAGATGAATAAGGTCTGAGG
>NW_006345089.1:0-465 GCF_000327345.1 Myotis davidii
AGGCAATGGAGGGGATACAGAAGGGCACTACCGATCAGAAGGCAGGGAAGAGGATGAAGAGGTAGGCTAGAGTTTTCACGGGGAGCAGAGAAGGAGGAATGCAGGGCAGCTGGCATGATGGCAAGGAAAGTGGTTAAATGGGTCTTTTAGAGAGTTTGCTGTGTGGTAGGTAAAATAATCTCCCCTGGCTTCTTCCACCTATGGCTTCAGTAAAGGCTGACATTACTGCTCAAAGGTCCCCAGGTCAGAGGGATGTTCCTTTGCATTGGACACTGACCTCCTAACAAGGGCCCAGCTGAATCTGACCATCATTTTATTTGCTAATGAGGTCAATCCAACTTTGGTAGATCTGTCTGGGTTGCAATCATCTAAGGTCGACCCATTCCCACTGCCTATCCTCCTGACTTCAAACACAAACATTACCCACTTAAAAGACTATTTGAGCATATTTCCAACTAGGGGTTG
>NW_006345090.1:0-465 GCF_000327345.1 Myotis davidii
TAACCCTAAAGGGTAAAATGTGTGTCCATGTTTATTAGGGTAAATTACACATTAATACTAATCACCTCCTGAACAAAATCGGGACATCAGAGCATTATAAGTCTACCTCTTTCCTTTAATGTTTGTACTACTGTTTTTGTAGACTTTAGTTATACACCCTCTCAGCATCTATTTTCAAACAACACAATTTTTCATTCGAAAAGCCTATGTCTAAACAATATCACAATAATCAACTGACATATTCATT
This sequence comes from Myotis davidii, assembly GCF_000327345.1. NCBI lineage: Eukaryota > Metazoa > Chordata > Mammalia > Chiroptera > Vespertilionidae > Myotis > Myotis davidii. The sequence continues at coordinate 248 of NW_006345090.1, forward strand.
CTGGCAAAAATAACTCAAAGGGAATTCAATAGTTCAAGGCACTATCATTCATTGAGTGTGGGAGACTCCTTCTCTCCAATCAAGTACTAAAATAATAAAATTATTGTGAGGAATGCAGAAGAAAATCATCACAAAGCATAGAAGTTATAAAATAATTTATGTGATGTGACAATAAATACTGCTTTAATGATCTTAGGCTTTGCCATGGTTAAGAATAC
>NW_006345091.1:0-465 GCF_000327345.1 Myotis davidii
TTTTTTGCAGTTGGTTTTAAAATTATCTTAATGGCTTTTCTAAAAGCTAGGAATAATCTAATAACAATGGCAAAAGCAAATGTACACATTGTGTATAGAGAAAACATTGATGAGCCTTTCTATTCATATCCATGTTAGAAATGATCTTCTTCCATGAATTGTTCCTATCTCTGTGCATCTTCATTTCTCTATGGGAAGCTTACAAGGTGTCAAGTGCAAATGTATTTGCTTTCATCCCTCACACGTGCACCAAGAGCTGCCTGTAATCTGTGACAGGCCAAGAGAAACCTGGGATTTAGGGTCTGAGATTAGGACTTTCTTGTAACAGAGGGACTGAAATTCCCCAAAGATCTCAGAGTGTTGTTAGAAATCTTTTAAGAACATGTCTATCAACTTCGTAGTAGAGGTTCTTCAGATTTAGGTAAAGAGAACGGAATGTGGTGTGTGTGTGTGTGTGTGTGTGTG
>NW_006345092.1:0-465 GCF_000327345.1 Myotis davidii
GGGGACCCTAGCGTCAGGGGTTCCCTTGAATCCTGTTTCTGCGTCATTTTCCAAAAAGCTAACACCTCCCAGGGCACGTGAGTGTCCCACGGAACCCAGTCCGGGAATCGCCGCTGTCATCTCCCGCCTTCACACAGGTGCGTGTGCACAGGTCACAGATGGTGTGTGATGTAGGGGGCGGCTACAGGGTCAAGCCTCGGACTGACCCCACAAACAAGTCCCAGCTTGGAGGGTAGCCCCCCGGCCCCCCAGCACACTGCAGCTTGACCTCAGAGCCCTCCCTTGTCCCCAGGTAGCTCCTGGGCTGTGGGAGGGGCCGCCAGAGCTGCCAAAACAAGGCGGCAGTCACCAAACAGATTGGAAACTCAGGAGAACTTTGTAAACATGTTACCCCTCCCCTTGTTTTCCTTTGTGAGATCTGACTATGAAATAAAGCTTTGGGCCCTGGCTGGTGTGGCTCAGTGG
>NW_006345093.1:0-465 GCF_000327345.1 Myotis davidii
TTGCTGTCTGGAGCTCTACATCTCTCAAGGCTTTATGAAGCATCTGTTTAGCATAAAGATAGCACTTACTCTCCAGGATTTTGATAGTATGTATACAGTAGGTTTATTTCTAATTATGTTTTTTAAAATATGTAAAGTTCAGAATTCTGAAGATACCAATACAGAAAATATAATAGGCCTGAGGAGGAGGAATATGTGTAAGGAAAAAAGAAACTTTGACAGATCTTTACTGGGACTTCAGCCTTTCAGAGTGTGTGTATCCTCGCTTAGAACATGTGTAATGTCTGCCATTCTTCACTTCTAGTCAGATTCGTTTTTCAGGTTTTTCTGAAGACGTCACTCAAGATCCCTTTCTAAACTAAAAATGTTGAACAATGAAAATGGGCTTTTCTGAGTTTCCTTCCGAAGTCACTAGGGAGACCTGTTTCAGTAGGAATTAAAGAAACCTCGCTGAGAACCATCATT
>NW_006345094.1:0-465 GCF_000327345.1 Myotis davidii
GCAAAACGTTTACCTTCTTACAGTTATATTATGTTTCACACAATAAAGGGTTAGTGGTGACTCTGATACAGCTCCTCTTAATGATTCATTAATACCATATCATGATATGAACAATAGTTGCGTTTGCTTAATATGCATTCTTCGGTGTTTCTAAATGAAAGGTAGTTCATAGTGGGGTTAGAGAAACTTAATATACAATATCTATATAAGACAATTATCAATATTATAGTTGCACTAAATAATTTTCAAATACATAGTTTCTAATACATCATTCCATTGTAAATCTCAAAATAATTTCAATAATGAGGCTTGGAAGTTCTAAATGCCTAAGTATGTGCACAGCAATCAATAGACAATTTTAGATTGGAGAACTTGTTTTCTGCTTCTAAACATCATTCATTTTATATGTGATTATGTGACCAAAAGTTGAAAATATATATATTAGAGGCCCGGTACACAAAAATT
>NW_006345095.1:0-465 GCF_000327345.1 Myotis davidii
CTCTGGAATCAATAAAAAGATATTTTTTAAAAATCTATGGAAATATAATGGGCAAGCATAAATGAATAAGTGCTCCACTCAGCAAAAAGCTAGCAGGGAGTCATTCCTTGTTCTTGTTTTGGTTTTGTTTTTGCCTTTGTAATTAAAATGAGTATATGTAAAGCAAACTGAATATTGTAGAATTCTAACCAATATTAAGCCAAAAATAGGTGAAAGCCAAAACTGAATCTCAGAGTCTGGATGGAAGGAGTCAGAGAAAAGAAACAAAAATGAGAAGGGTTTTGGGAGAGCACTAGTTTAATGTGGCTCCCAAAGTCATCACGGGAAGGGAAAGTGATTGAAGGATCATGTGTGGGAGGTTAATTTTGGCCAGGACATGGGACATACAACTTTAATTATATTCTGTGGATGAAAAGGAATACATGCTAACCTGACAAGCTCAAAGAAGGCCTGTGTGGCAGCTTT
>NW_006345096.1:0-465 GCF_000327345.1 Myotis davidii
TATATACTTTACCACAATAATTTTTTTTAAATTAAAAACCCCTTCATATGTACATTAGTGCTCTGGAGTTGGGGTCTGGATTGGATGTGCTTGGTTGATTGACTGTACTTAAGTCTGATGCACTGTTACTAATCAAAAGAAAAAATGTGTCTCTTTCAAGATCTTAAAGAATCCAACTGGCTTGAGCAACAGATAAAAACAAGGGTGTAGCTGACATTTTGAAATTGGTACACAAGTTCGTGGACCCCCTCACTCTATACTTAAAATTAAGAAAGAATATTTGTCACTAAAATGTTTAATGAAAATCACTAGTTTGTTATAGTAGTTTTGCCACAAAATCATGGTTTCGCTCAAGAAATGGGGAAAGAAAAGGAAAAACTCTTTCCGAAATAACACTTTAATTCAAATTTACTGTTAAGCACATATGGTCATGGTATGTAGGAAAACAAAGTTAATAGCAGATAT
>NW_006345097.1:0-465 GCF_000327345.1 Myotis davidii
CCCTGCATTCTCCAGACCATGCACCTGTATTGGTGACCCTACATAACCAAGCCACACTGGAAAAACAGGGGGCTGGAAAAGTGGGTCTTTCCTCCAGCAATGACCTGGAATTCTAGAATAGAATTTTTGCGACTATGGCTTTTCAGATTTAACTTCACTGCCTTCCCAGTACACCTCCAACGAGTTGTAGCCTGGGCATCCTCTCTCCTGACTGGGCACTCAACTAACAGGCTATCTCACTTGACATCTGAGTCCCAATGACTTTCTCCATTGCTTCTCAGAAAAAAAGTCCTCTTGTTCCTGGAACTATGGAATGTGGTTGGGACCCACAGATTGGGAGCTTCCCAGAGGCCTGCCTTTCTCATTGATATGTTGATTTTAAACATGAAAAGCATTGATCTCTCTCAGAGTTTAGGCCCCAGTTGTCATACAAAGTAATTTGTTTCCTTTTAAGATCATCAAATT
>NW_006345098.1:0-465 GCF_000327345.1 Myotis davidii
GAAAATGCAAATCAAAACCACAAGGAGATGCCATCTCACAACTATGAGGATGGCTAGTATCAAACAGTAAATAGCAAGTGTTGGCAAGGTTGTGGAAAAAGTGGAACCCTTGTGTACTATTGTTGGAAATGTAAAACAGTACAGCAGCTATGGAAAGCAGTATGACAGTTCCCACAAAAACTAGAAGTAGAATTATTTTGTGATCCAATAAGCCCACTCTTGGGCATATACCCAAAAGGATTGAAATCAGGGTCTTGAAGACCCATGAACAGAGTCATGGTCATAGTAGCATTTTTCACAATAGCCAAAAGGTAAAAGCAACCTAAGTGCCCATTAACAGACACATTGATTAACAAAATGTTATCCAATAGCAGGAATATGCAAATTGACTGTCAAATTGTAACAGTCAAGATGGCTGCACCCATAGTGGAGGAGTTCCCTTAACGAGCAATCAGCAGGGACCTG
>NW_006345099.1:0-465 GCF_000327345.1 Myotis davidii
ACACACACACACACACACACACACTGATTACAAGGAAGAAAGAAAAAAATGCCTTTTGAAACTGCTATTCTGGGGAAACAAGCAAGCTTCCTAAGATGATTAATTTTTTCAGGAGTTACTTAAATGTGAAAATGAGAGGGGATACTAACAAGACTTACAGGAAATTTCAGATAGTTATGCATTTTCTTAACAATATGAATGACCTATTTACTCTGACAGCACAGATCACCCTTGAGATAGCACCAGACAACATTAAATCTTTCTAATGCATTTATTCTGTCTGTGTGCTACATAATTTAAGGAAACCAGAAGCCAACTATTGATTTAGGTTCATCTATAAAGGAGTATCATTTTAACCACTTGACAGGTGTATTCAGAATGGAAAAATAATTAGTAAACTAAAATTGCCTCTGAATTGGCCATACACTTGTCTTATGGAACAAACTCTACAAGTTGTTTTTTTTT
>NW_006345100.1:0-465 GCF_000327345.1 Myotis davidii
CTCTTGCACGAATTTCGTGCATCGAGCCTCTCATAAGAATATAAAGAGTTGGGTGTGACATCAGACTGTGTTAAAGCATCCTGGACCCAGAGGAAGTCCCATGGTTCCATCCTGTTTTCTCATAACAGATGGTTCTCGTTGTAGACCTTCTGCCTTGCCTCTAATACCTGATCATTGCTGGTGAGACAGTGGCGACCATTTCTTCAAGGATCCTTTTGGCTCTCTTTCTCACTTTATTGACGGCTTTGGATTGCTGCTGAGCGGAGCCCTCGGGGTTTAATTCAGCAGCCACTTCTGCAATGGCATCTTGCACTCTGATTTGGAAGTGGAAAGACAGACAATGTATCTGATACTGTCCTATATTTGGTACTTAGCATTTTGTAAACCATAGCTGTAAGTCACAAAACAAAATGTACCTCCTTTTTAATGGTGGCAACATCTATATACATAAAATCCTAAGCGACC
>NW_006345101.1:0-465 GCF_000327345.1 Myotis davidii
GATTACTAAGCATTTCTTATATGCCAGTCAGCTAACAGTCTCATTTATTAGTGACATCAAGCTCCAGCCTCAACTGCAAGGTTCCACTATCTTTTCATGGCCAGAAACTTGAACACTGTCTGGCAGAAGGTGGGTATTTTATACAATGAAGGCACCTGACAATGTCACATCGTCCACCTGGTGCCACAGGGTGATGAAATCACCAGTGAGAGAAGCCACAGGGATGTCTGCTTTCTCTTGTTCTCTTTACCAGCCTTAGGTAGGGTCTTAGCAGAGTTCTATTGTGCCCATAGAAAGGGAGCCAAGTCGTTGGCACCTGCAGGTTCCTTATATCAGTGGAGTTTCCAGGTCACATATTTAGAGACGGTTAGAGCTGGAGAAGACCTTGGAGATTATTCCAGTCCAGTCCTTTCATTTTGCAGTAAAATGAAGTGCAGCCCTAGCTGGTTTTGCTCAATGGATAGA
>NW_006345102.1:0-465 GCF_000327345.1 Myotis davidii
CTACCTTCATTGCACTGTGTCTGACCAAGGAACAGTATAATGGATCTCTCGCTGCCATTAAATTAAACATAAATTGCTTTATTTCTAATTAACATCTGCCCTAGTCAAACGTGATATGTGAAAGTCTTCTTTTTTAATGCCTTTCCTATGCCACAGAAATATTATAACCAGAATGAGAGATTATGGATGCTTTCCAATAGCTTCCTCTAAAACAGAGGCCAAGCCTTATAGAAGATATATGGGAGAGTCATTGGGATTCTAAATGCATTTTCAAGGGCCAGCTCTATTACAGTGCATAGCAAATGAATCTGTAATGAGGAGACATTCCAGACCAATTGTTTCCAGATTATGCTTTTAGATTATCTTCATTTCTCTTTTAAAAATATGACTTGTTATTTTTAGCATGGCAGAAGAAATCCTTGACTTTTTGGATCTGGGTCTCCTCATCTCTATTATTAAAGACCT
>NW_006345103.1:0-465 GCF_000327345.1 Myotis davidii
CTGCACACACAAGAAGTAGGGAAGCTAACGGCCAAGACCTGGAAAGGCTACAGAGTATAACACTGGACCAATACGTATCCTTACAAAAGAGGTTGTGTTGGCCCTTTTGACTTTTTTTTTGTTATTCTTCTTAGCCTGGGATAAAGGGGGAGGGTAGTTGATACTATTTGGTTCCCTTTCCTCAGTTTACAAGCATCAGGAGAGATTTGGGGGGGCGGGTGTGGTGGTGGTGCACACTTTAGACCTGGTGTGTTTCCCTTTGTAAAAAGAGCATGTTCTCTAGCAGTCAACTTTAGATCTGGGGCAGGGACAAAGCAAATTGTATGCTAAATTCTATCATACTCACCAACTTTTGTGATTTTCAAGGTCCACATTATAAAAATGTTATATAATATTTAAATTGGCTTTTTTGCTTCTTCTTTGGGACACCAGGAATGTCAAGACGTGGTGCTATGCCCCCAGGCA
>NW_006345104.1:0-465 GCF_000327345.1 Myotis davidii
TCCTAATCCAAATAATTCCCTTGAGAAGGTAATCTGTAGGTTAAGCAGAGAGTTAGAATCAAGGTGCATTTCTATATTTGATTGCAAGTCTCAAGCAAAAAGCTGCCTTTAATTTCTTCCATCATGACTATCCACATTTTCATACAGATGTACAGACATTATACTTATTATCTGAATATTGGATACATGGGGAGGAAAGTAGCTGATATGGTCTGAATGACTGAACTCCTATCCCAAATTCATATGCTGAAATCATGATACCAATGTGATGATATTAGTTCATGGAGCCGTTGGGAGGAGTTTAAATCATGAGGGTAAAGCCTTCATGAATGGGATTAGTGATTATATAAAACAATTCCCACAGATCCCCTTAGCTACTTCCTCCATGTGAAGGTGCCGTGAGAAGGTACCAATGGTGAATCACAAATAAAACCCTCATCAGAACGTGACCATGCTGGTGCCCTG
>NW_006345105.1:0-465 GCF_000327345.1 Myotis davidii
AGAAGACTTAATATGGTTAAGGTATCCATATCACCCAAAGTGATCTACAGAATCAATGCAATCTTTGTCAGAACCCCAATGATTTTTTTTTGCAGAAACAGAAAAATCTATCTTAAAATTCATATAGAATTTCAAGAGACCCTGAATAGCCAAGACAATTTTGAAAAAGAAGAAATTTAGAGGGCTCACACTTCCTGATTTCAAAACTTAAGACAAAGCTATGGCAATCAAAGCAGTGTGGCACTGGCATACATACAGATGTATATCCCATGAGAAAGAATAGACAGCCCGGAAGTAAACCTTCCTACACTAGTATGTGGTCAAACGGTATTGACAAAGCTTCCAAGACCATCTAGTGGGAGAAAGACAATTATTTCAATAAATGCTGCAGAGTAACTGGATATCCACATACCAAAAAATAAGTAAATATAGTTGGACCCTTACCTTACATTGTATTGAAAAAAA
>NW_006345106.1:0-465 GCF_000327345.1 Myotis davidii
GCAGGAAATGCTTTTACTGATTCCAAACATGTCTTCATCACTATCACATAGTTATCAAGCAGATTTCTTTAAAGAAACTGGATATCTCCAAATATCATGTCGTATACAAATGCCATTTGACTGCTTACAGACAGACATGCAATTAATCCTATAGGAGGGACATGGAAGTATTCATGAAACAGGTGACTTTTGTGTTGGGTCTCAGGGATTGGCCTGGAAAAGATGGATAAAGCAGGAAGTTCACTGAGAGCAAAGGCCCCTCAGCAGGTAAGTGTGGAATGCATTTGGGGACTCTGGTATCCTGGTAAGAGGAGAGCTGCAAGTACATGGACACAATAATGGCAATAACATTAGTGTATATTGTCCCCAGAATATACTGTGCTGTCAAAGCCTTGCCATGCTCTGCTCTCTTCCTGTAATGAATGCTCTTCTGCTCCCAATCCTCCCTCACCTTCAAATGCCACC
>NW_006345107.1:0-465 GCF_000327345.1 Myotis davidii
AGAGGGTAGAAATTTTATATAGAGCCCTGATTTCCTCTTGGGGAGCTTAAGTCCCCTGCGAGAGTCTACTGGTTCCTGCTTCCCCTTCACTTTGTGGACATTGGGTTTGGACTCACACTTAGAGTTGTAGCATATTTCTGTTACTGTTTTGCTTCTGCCCTGGGCTTTACGAATAAACATCCCATTTGGGGTTGCCTCTTCATGTTTGGTTCGCAAAACGCAAACCTGTGGAACAAAGATGCAACCTAAAGACAGAGTTATTTTCTCTCAAAATAACTATATCATAATGATAGAATATTGAATTATTTCTCACCTATTTACGGCTAACAATGTAACTATCTGAGGAGAAAAGAGAAGTCATAAGTGGTTCTTGCTGTTGTCTGAATGTTGATATTCTCGTCAGTGTGATGGCATTAATAGGCAGAGCCTTTGGGAGGTTATTTCTTTAGTGAAAATGAAAAAAAA
>NW_006345108.1:0-465 GCF_000327345.1 Myotis davidii
CTGAAATTAATAAAAATATATTTAAAAAATAAACATTGATATTTGATAAAAGGCACATATCTAAGAAAGGTACGCTTTTTTAGAATAAAAGCTCTTAACTATGGGCAAATACTAATGGACAGGGTCTCAGGAAAGTGTTGAAGATGCTATACAGGAAGGGAATGCTTACTAGTATATTAGTATATATTCCACAGTTACGTTCAGAAAAATTAACCTTAGATGAATATCTTCCATTTAATTTACACTTAAACAAAGGACAAGAATCAGATATGAGTGCATATGTACCTTCATTTGTAATAGTGAGTCTGAGTTAGGCCTCTATCTTTAAAGAGAAACTAGGGCAATTTGATAAGAGGGGGAAAGGAAGTGGGGAAAAAGTTGGTGGGGTAGGGATTTGAGGACTTAGATAAGGCTTGAAATAGCTATTAGGAGAAAATGCAAGATAGCTAATAAAAAAGATGTGGT
>NW_006345109.1:0-465 GCF_000327345.1 Myotis davidii
TCTGGCTTCCTGTCTGCCCTTCCCTCTGTTTCCATCTCACCCCTCCAGATCCCAAGCTGTACCCAATTCCTCTTACTCCCAATGGGCACCTGGACCTCAGTCTTCCTCTGTGTGGACATCTGGGCCCCGTTGGGACTGCAGCACCTGCCCGCCTGTCGCTGCAGCCGGACCCTATGCTGGTGGCCCTGGGCTCCCGCAAGAGCAGTGTCATGTCACTGGGGAGGGTGAGCTACGACCAGCGCTCCCTGGTGAGTCCTGTGCGGGGGCTCTGATGGCTGCTCCCTGCTGGGTGTGCGGGGGATCCCTGGGGAGAAGCGCCTGCCAGTCCAGCTTCAAACTGGTACCAGGCCTAGGGCACCGAGTGTCCAGCCAGAACCAGGCAGGGATTATCTCTGCTGCATTTCTGGGTTCCCAGTGCCAGAGTGGGACCAGACAGCAAGGAATGAATGAATGAATGAATGAATG
>NW_006345110.1:0-465 GCF_000327345.1 Myotis davidii
TAAAGAACACTTTAAAATACACTTAAAAGGGTTTAAAATGTGAATATCTTTCAATTAAGTGATTATAATTTTAAGAATTTGTTTGAAGGAGATCATAAAAATACATATATATAAATCTAAAAGAATACTCATCAAATGGTGCTTTGTAACATTGAAAAAAACTAGAAATCAAATTCCATAATGCTAGTTAAATATATTTTTACTTATCTTTCACACAATAAAATATTTTTTAAAAAAATGAATGTAATAGAATATTTAATGAGGTATATAGTGTACTATATTGTTAAATTTCAAAAGTATATAAAGTGTATGTTATAGTACATGTTTTATAAAATTTAGGTATACACAATAGAGAGATCCAAAAATAATAATAATATAAACTATGTTAATAGGTGTTAATTTTAATTGTTGATATTATGTATTATTTTGAATAATCTACACTAATACTAGACAGATATGCAAATT
>NW_006345111.1:0-465 GCF_000327345.1 Myotis davidii
CAAGAAAAAAGTAGGAAGGCCCACCTCCCCTTTTTAAAAAATCTTCCCAAAGTTTCATGCAACACATCCACTAATATCTCATTGGCTAGATTTAGTTATGACTGTAGGGAGTTGCAAGGTACACTGGAATTATAGTCTTTTATTTAAGGTGGTAATATACCTACCTACTTACATTTGGAGTTATGTTACTGAAGTAGAAGAAGAAAATTTGTAATAGAATATACAAAAAGCAGTTGATAGCCCATTTGATAACTCAAAAAGTAAAATTAAGAAAATAACTTTAAAGTTATGCTTCCTGAAAACAATTGATGCAGCATTTGTATAACTTATTCAAGTTATATATATTTTATATTTTTCCTCTAACCATTCAAGAATAAATACATTTATCTAGTCTTTTGCCTTTAGTCTTAGTCAATAGACGTTTTGCTGTATTCAAGGCTGAATAAGATATAGCCCAGTGATGGC
>NW_006345112.1:0-465 GCF_000327345.1 Myotis davidii
TATATGCAAATACTACATCATTTTATGTAAGGGTCTTGGATTTTGGTATAAAAGGGATAGCTGCATATACAATACCTTAAATAGTCTGCAAAAAACCCCACAACTTCTTAAAACTAATAAATTCAGTCAAGTTGCAGAATACAAAATTGACATACAAAATTAATAGCACATCTATAACCAACAGCAGACTATCTGAAACATAAATAGAACATAAATAAAACACAGATTCAATGCAACCCCTATCAAAGTTCCAAAATAATTTTCACAGGCATAGAACAAAAACCTGTATAGAACCCCAAAAGATCTCAAATAGCCAAAGAAATGTTGAGAAAGGACAAAGCTGGAAGAATCACATTCCTTGGTTTCAAACTATACTACAAAGTTATAGTACTCAAAACAGTATGATTCCAGAATAAAAACAGACACAGACCAATGGAACAGAATCAAGATCCCAGAAATAAACTC
>NW_006345113.1:0-465 GCF_000327345.1 Myotis davidii
TTTTCTCTGATAACAATTATATATAAAATTTTAAGTGGTTTACCTTACCTCTATCCTCACTGGTTCTCAATATATTTGATCGGATGTATTTATAATTTGTATCTCATGTTACACCCAAAACAACATGCGTTTGTATTCATTTAAACATTTGCATTGCTATACAATTACACATAGTAAAATTGTAAATATTAGTGGTATTTTCAATATCAATACCTAAGACAATTTTAACCATTTCTTAATCTAGAAGGCTGTAATAATATTACACATACTTCCTCTCCAAATTCTACAGATTTGCTTCTAAATCAAAATGCCAGTAGTTGTATGTACCAACACATTTTGCTCCCATTAGGATTTGGGTTGCGCTTTTGAAATAATTAGTATGTTTCCACTGGTGACTTTTACTATCTATTTTATACATTTCACCCAGGCTCATAGCATTTAAAGATTAAATACACGTTGCAAATA
>NW_006345114.1:0-465 GCF_000327345.1 Myotis davidii
GAATGAGGACAGTTCCTTCCGCAGTGAGTGACGGCTCCTCTTCATACTGAAGTACAAGTGGTGCTGTGCCGGCTTCCCGGCTTCTCGGGAGGGGCTGGTCTGCTTTCGGTGACCTGTGAGCAGTGCCTGCTTGTGAGGACAGTGCGAACGCTGTGGTCCAGGGATGCGGGCCACTTTCTCACGGAACCCACTCCCCCAACACGGAACCTGGCATCCCTCGGCTTCCCAGGAGCCAGTTACTTCCTGCTCGCCAGCTGGTTTCCTTCGTGGTTCTGGTTGCGGGAAGGTGCTGGTCAGGTTCAGTAAATACTGATGAAGCCTCCAGAGTTGCACTCAGAAGGCCTTTGTTTCACGAGTGTCTTCCTGGTGAATTGAGTATCCCAAGGCCGCTCCCTCTGTGGGATGGCTAAGAACTTTGTGCGCCTAAAAGACGTGCGCTAATATCTGTGTCCACACCCCCCCCCC
>NW_006345115.1:0-465 GCF_000327345.1 Myotis davidii
TTTTGTTTTGTTTTGTTTTGTTTTTTGTCCCATCAGTCTGAAGGGACAAAATACCTTACTCAGCCGTGGTATGGGAGTGTCATTTCTCCCTTTAACCTCAGAGCTGAGCAGGAGGCCAACCACAAGAGGAGTTGCTGGGACAGTGGTTTTATGAAAGGGGATATGCCATAAGCAGAAAAGAACTTCAAGTCTCACTGCTTCGGGGCAAGAAGAATGGGCTCCTGCTGAGCGGGGTAGAAAGAGGGAGTCAGGAGAGTGAAGGAAGCCTGGACGGAGGGCAGGAATGTAACACTAGACAGAATGAGAGTTCGGGACCAGAGACAGCGTAGCTCCCTGTATTTCTTTCCTGTTGCTTCTTTAACAAATTGGCACAAACTTGATGGCTTAAAACAATGCAAATATATAACAGTTCAGGAGGTCATAAGTCCCAATGAGCTAAAATCAAGGTGTCAGCAGGGCCATGTT
>NW_006345116.1:0-465 GCF_000327345.1 Myotis davidii
ATTCAGATTCTATTTTATTTACAGTACAAACTCTATCATCCCCATTACACAGATGAGAAAACTGAGGCAGGGGTGTAGGTTGGCTGTCCAAGAGCCTGCATCTTCAACCAATTTAACTCCTCAGCTAATTCACTTGCCCTAATTGTTTTCCTCTCTACCTCACAAGAAACACAAACATGTTACAATTCATTAATAATAATGTCGATGCAAGGAATTATATATAGGGTTATAGGTACATAGTTATATACACATATACATACTTATACATATTCAAAAGCTGCAGGAGAAGGATGAATAATAGAAGGAATATATAAATGGAGCGAGTTCCTGAAGGGGATATGGAGGAGAAATTAAGAACATTCTTAAAGACCAATAGAGAACATATATTTATATAAGTCTGGATAACAGTAAAAATAGAAAAATTGATAACATAAATATCACCTCTCCTATTTTCCTATTAAAAAA
>NW_006345117.1:0-465 GCF_000327345.1 Myotis davidii
ACAGGAGGAAGCAAATAAGATCAGCTTCTCAGACTAGTCTCCATAGTGTCACAGCAATATTTGAAAGATGAAAATTATAGTTACGCCATTCATTTGGCACTATTTATATCCCTACCACCACCACCCAGTGATAAAGTGATTTGATAACTCTTTTCTTTCTTGCTGTATGATATGTTTGCATATTTGTCTTTAGCATTAATCTCATACAGTCACTCCCATTAGGATCCTAGAATCTGTCTGAACCAGTATATGAACATCATAATTCTCCCCTTAAGACTTAAAAGCAAATCAAGGAGTGAAAGGACTTGATATTTACTTCCAGTGATGAAATGAGGTAATATTTTACCTAGATACATTGGACAGAACATTGTGTTATAAATATTAAAATAAAAGAAAAATCACATCAAAAGAGAAATTTGAAGTCAGAGGTGATGTCTTTTTTTAAATATATTTTTATTGATTTCA
>NW_006345118.1:0-465 GCF_000327345.1 Myotis davidii
AGGAAAAACATAGTGTATATAGGGTTTGGTACTGTCCACGGTTTCAGGAGTCCACTGAGGGTCTCATGGATAAGGGGGGCACTAATATTGTGTCAACATGAGAGAGGGGTCCTTGGCATTTCCTCACGCTAGTGTTCAAGAGGGAGGAAGCTTTTATTCCTTACAATTCATAGTTCCAAGCATTGCACCCAAACTCATTACAGTTATTTTTCATATAGGTGCAATGGATCTATACTGAAATACAGATGGATACTGGCTGCATTCCAGGTTGCAGATACCAGGCTTTCCGCAGCCTGCTTCTTGCACACAGGTGTATGTGATTAACAGAAAACACGTGCATTGATGCAACCACTCCACGAATGTGTAGCTAACACACAATCAATCAGTAGCTTACAAAGGGTTAACAAGTATCACATGATCTCACTTCTGTGAGGAATCTAATGAACAGAATAAACTGATGAACAA
>NW_006345119.1:0-465 GCF_000327345.1 Myotis davidii
TTTTTTTTAAAGATTGTCTATTACACAGTTTTCATTTTAAAATAACCAATTGTGGATATGTTTTCTACCCCACAGATGCTTATCTATCTTCAGTTCTCTAGAACCTAGAGTAGTGACTACAATAAAAACACTCAAGTACATTGTTATGAATGAATGGTAGGGTTCAAATGAGTAAATCAATTTCAAAATGTTTATCCATGTTAATGGAAAATGTGAATAATTCAACGTAATTTTCATAATTCAACCAGAATTTAGATATTTGTTAAAAATGCCAGAGTAGAGCCCAGGGATTATCATAACTCATTTATAACAATTTAAAATGTGGTCACTCTATGCTAGGTGAAGGAAATGTACTCTAAGAATGTGTTGCAAGTTTATCTACTTACACATGTGTGTGACATACTCTTAATTTGGTTGCTTCTCACTCCTGGCAATTCTATGAATGAGTGATGTCCACAGTGTCCC
>NW_006345120.1:0-465 GCF_000327345.1 Myotis davidii
AACCTGAAACCTTGGCTTATCGAGACAATGCTCCACCCAACTGAGCGACCTGGCCAACCTCTCATTGCCGTTTTCCTCTTTGCCATTTATTAAAACTGCAAGATTTATTTCCTTGTTAACCCAAGAGTCATTTGGCTGTTTCCTTTTTTTTTTCTTTTCAATTTCCTAGACAATTTAAACCTTTGGCTAATGTTAAAATTATTACACGGGTAGCTAGAAAAGGCGAATCAAGAATGTACGAGAGACAAAACGTTTTCCAAAATTTCCCTGCTTCATTGATAATCACAGTCTAAACAATTTATAGCCATAAAAAATGTTCTTCAGTATGAAATTTATGAGTCGGGAGGAAGGACAGCTCTGAATGAAGGCTCTCTGGATTGTTGTAGTCTTCGTTTTTCTGCAAGATGAAAGGAGGAAGCTGTGATTAGCCTGAGCCAATGGGGTCGCCTCATTACTTCCATTCAT
>NW_006345121.1:0-465 GCF_000327345.1 Myotis davidii
CATAGGACACAGGTTTAGGAACATAGGACACAGATTGTACTCTGCAGCTGATGGGGGAGCCCACACTGGCTGTGAAACAGAAGTGGGTGGTGGTCATTAGGTCATACTGGCCTGTTGGTTAGGCACCTACGATGTCCCAGACACTTTCCTGTGTTGTTTTCTGGGTGTTATTTTCTAGTCTCACAGCAGACAGACCTGTCTTTCCAGGTGGTGAATGTGAGGTTCAGAGAGTTCGAGTAACTTGCTGCTCAAGATTACACATTCTTAAATTAAGCAAATGGCATGAAAAGAGCAAGAGCATATTTAAAATATTAATTTCAGAACAAACCATTAAGGAATGGAAATAATGAGATCTGAATGTAAATGAGGAAATTGATCTAGGCAGCAATGTTTTAAAAGGAAAAGGGAGGAGGAACACTGGAAAGAGGGGATTTGTGTTCAAAGCAAGGCCATTTGAGATTTTGG
>NW_006345122.1:0-465 GCF_000327345.1 Myotis davidii
GAAGACAACAACGAGGGGTTCTATGCTCTTGAGCTCTGGTGCAGTGGGTGTGCCCTGAGGGGTCTGCAAAAGGAGATGACTCTGACATTTCAGAAGTATGTTATCTTAAATGCAAAAAGACTAAACAGGCTCACTGAGGTAAAGATTGAACTTTATCAAGGAAGCTACAGGTCCAGGACTTGACCACCACCAAGACTAGATTTTAGTTAGGAATTTTTATGTTTATACCATCCTATGTAGTTACTGTTGGTCTCTGTATTTGTAAGGCCCATTACTGAGGCCACTCCTGAGCTTGTCAGATTTATTATGTGGCCTCTTTTTCATCTACTAGTACAACATATAGCAGAGCCAGAGAAATAAGGAAACTTGCCCAAGGATACAAAGCAAGTAAGTACAGAGGTCAGGGTTGAAACAGGTCAGCTGACTTCAGAGCCATAGTCGTTAGAAATTGCTCCAGTCACCTAG
>NW_006345123.1:0-465 GCF_000327345.1 Myotis davidii
CCTTATCAGATGTATCACTGGCAAATTTAACAGAAATCTTTCCATTCCCATTGGTGCTCAAAGGCTGCTTCTCTCTCTTTGATGCTGACCACCTTCAAAACAAGAAGAAATTGTCCAGTGAAGTCTACATATTTAGCTCTTATGCTTGCTTAAACACAGTTTCTCAACACAATGACGCAATTAGAGCTCTAAGAACTAAGCACGTGTACTTGGTCCTTCATCATGGTCCTCAAAATTCTAGATGTCTGTGATGGTGTCCCTGTGAGAGAAGCCACGGTCAGGCTGCAGGCCGGTCTCCCCTACTGGTGTCTCGTCAGAGGGTTGGTGAAATTGGCTGAGGTAGGTCATCTCGAGATTTCTCTTTGCAATGTGGAACTATTCTGTTGTGCCATCATTAATAACAACATTAACTGAAGTTGTGAATAAAATATAAGATCTGCTATTTTGTGTGTGTGTGTGTGTGTG
>NW_006345124.1:0-465 GCF_000327345.1 Myotis davidii
CCCAGTAGCTTTTCCAGAACTGCCACCTTCACCTTGAAGTTCCATGAGTTTTCCCAGTTCAGACTTGAACTTCTTCAGCATTTTGACCTTTCTAACAAAAACATGGATTGGATAAATAGATCGGCCAGCCTTACTATATCTTCCCACTGCTAACTGGAATCATTTTGTTTGCACCTCTCAGTCATGATTTCCATCATCTTATGCATTTGGTGGGCCTGTTAACGCTGAGCCTAAGATGTCTTCTGAAACATATTGTAGTATTTTTTAGTAAAATCAGCACAGAATAGACAAAGCAAGTAAACCATTGGTAGTCTTGACTTCAGTATGAGCTTCAGTCATGGTGTGCCTTTTTAAAAACTCTTCACTTGATTATATGTTTTCATTAATTTGGAAGAGAGAGGAAGGGAGAGAGAGAGAAACCTCGATGTGAGAAACATCCATATGTGCCCTGACTGGTGATTGAAC
>NW_006345125.1:0-466 GCF_000327345.1 Myotis davidii
TAATTTGCTGTATTTTGACCTGGAGCACAGACTTTCACTCCCAACACTGCCTTTAACCAGGATGATGCGTTTTGGTGGATTTGAAACAGGCCTCAGAAGCACACATAGGCCCGGTTGTCTCCCAGCACACTGAGGGTTTCTAACATCACATTCTTATAACAGGGTCTCGGTGATACATTTTGTGCCCATGAGAAAACAGACTACACTCAGCCTCCAATTGCATTTCTTTCTCAGCCACTCAGTGGTGAGTGTGGGCATGGCACTGGCTGGCTGAGGTCTCCAGCACCCTGGTCTGCACTGTTGGGATTTCGGGGAGGCTGTGTCATCCAAACCTGGCTACGGAATGGAAGAAACAACCACAGGGTGGGTTCTCAGGACCCTAGACCTATCGTGAGAGGTCTCAGGCCTGCATCCCTCTGCCTGGGGACCCAGGGCAGTGGGTCCTGGAGGTGAGCAGACCAGAGAC
>NW_006345126.1:0-466 GCF_000327345.1 Myotis davidii
CTGGGCCTCTAGTTAATAAATAATAGTACAAGTTTAAACTCTGTTCTGCATGCTCACAGCTGTAAGCCTACTTTTGCACCGCTGTATTGAAACTTGCTAAGAGAGTAGATCTTAAAGGTTCTCATCACAAGAAAAAAAAATTGTAACTGTGTATAGTGATGGATGTTAATTAGATTTACTGTGATCATTTTACAATACTTACAAATATCAGGTATATCTCAAGAAGGAAAAAAGAACATTTGGTAGACGGTACCTCTGATACAGAGGTAGAATCATTACTTGGGATTCTCATTCGTCCATACAAAGCCCCTCTTTTATTTTAGTCCATTTTTTTCTCTTCATCTTTGATCTTCACTCCCAATTCTTCATTCCACTATTGGTACCCACTTTAATGTGTTTGTTATATGTTTTTGGATACCTATTTACCGACTGTTGCTTTGTGTTCCTAAGTATTTAATACACATAT
>NW_006345127.1:0-465 GCF_000327345.1 Myotis davidii
TTTTTTTTTAATAATGTTTTTCTTGTGATAAACTGGACACTGGAAATAAGTGAAAGATAACAGTGAGGCTTACAGAGAATTAAACATGAGTTGGTGACAACTTGGAAGAAATGACTAAAGAGAATAAAGAAGTCATTTAAATTCCAAAAAGAATTCTGCTAAAAAAGGGAAAAACTAAGAAGGAAGATTATTCAATACAATTTAGCAGACTATTTCCTTGAATTCATGCTTGGAGGCAAGGTATTCAGTTTTATCCATAAGATGGTCCCATTAACATTATCTAAAAGGGACAAAATAAGTAAGACAAAAGGGAAAGGTTACTTTACCAAAGGAAAAGATGCCTTATTTTGACCTCATCTTGAGCTCTAGGATATTTTTAAGTTGTAACACAAGAATTTTGCCCCAAAAGCTCATTTTGAAAAAATACAGTTTTTACAATGTGAATGACCTCTCTTTGAATGCCTT
>NW_006345128.1:0-466 GCF_000327345.1 Myotis davidii
AAGGAAGAAAATACTTTCCAATGAAGAATTAATAAAACAGACCATGAAGATACAAAAATCAAAATTTCAAATGTTTTTTCAAACAGATCAAATCAACTAATCATGAATACAAACATTCCTTTAAATTTTTTATTATCATTACAACATGAAAACTAGTGACATAAAATGCCTTATTAAAAATCCCATTTTGAAATATTTATGAAGTTATTCCTTAGAGTAAAAGTCTTCAGTGAAGACATCACATTCTGCTATGAACCAGAAGCTTCAGCAAACACCTGGCAGGCATGCTGCGTGAAGCTAAACTAGAGGTTCTCACAACCAACAGACCAAGCACCCAGGCTCTGGCAGCTAAAACCAGTAACAGCCCTGAAAAGAGGTCTTTACACAATGAGTCCAAAAAGTAAATTTCCTTACAAACAATGCCCTGAAGTCATGAATGTTTACGACGATGATTAAATAAAATGAG
>NW_006345129.1:0-465 GCF_000327345.1 Myotis davidii
GGCCCCAGAAATTTTAAATTTCCATCAGATAGCCTTAAAAATGAATTGAAGCTAGGGTTTCCATGACTCATGCGTGCGTAGCATCCTGCCGTCCAGCAGAGGGTCCCATAACACTGGATGATGTCTCCTTTGCTGCGTGAATAGGTCCCCACCTGGAGATGAGGACACCCTTCATGGGAAACAGTGTCAGCAGGGTACCTCCGGGCCTCTTCCAGCTTCACACAGGGTGCTAGACCCCGAATCAGTTAGATTTTAAATTTGTTCTCTATTCATAACTTTAAAGTTAATCATAATAAATGAAAAAATCTCAGTAAAACTTTCCTTTACAAGGATGGTAACAGGAAACTTTCTTAAGACCGAATTTGATATAAAAAAGCAAATGTTAATGAATTTAGAAAATAGAAAGGTCTTTACGTTTTTCCTTTTTTAATTAAATTTATTGGGGGACATTGGTTAATATGATCA
>NW_006345130.1:0-466 GCF_000327345.1 Myotis davidii
CTCTGTGCAGCTCAGTGCCAGGCGCTGGGCACAAAAGGGTGAGCAGTGCGTGCGGTTGGCCTTCCACATCTGGTTCCATCCCAGGGTTGGCATGAGTGAGTAGACGGGCAAGTAAGCCAGTCAAAGGAGAGAGAACCCTCCTGGGTAGAGTCCATCTCTCACTCGGTGGTGCTGGGAGCTTGTGTGGGTGAGATGCTCATTTAGCAGCAGTAGCCCCGGACCTGGGAGGGAAGATGGGGCTGGAGAGGCAGCTCTGGGAGCATCTGAGAGGGCGTAGGTGGCTGAGTCACCGCCCTCCATCAAGAATGCCAAGGGCAAGCTGTCTGGCCCCTGTCGCTGGTCACCAGGAAAGTGTCCCTGCAGGAAGATGGCCCTGTTTCCTCGGGATGTTGTCCCGGGATGTTTTTTCTTAGGCTGGTTTCCTTTACAAGCTGCAATTATGTTCCACTCCCACACAAGGTCGGTC
>NW_006345131.1:0-466 GCF_000327345.1 Myotis davidii
TAAAGATACTAAGGGAGCAGGAAGAATAAAAAAGGCACAGGTAAACAGATATAAACAGAAAGACAACAAAGAAAAGCAAAATATAGACACACAAAGAACTGTCAACTTATTTTCATAACTTTAAATGAGAGAGTGGTACCTCCTGGCATTCAATCCACCAGTTAGATGAGTATTAAAGGCACAGGGCAGGTACACAGATTTGAGATTTCTTATCCCCACTTAGATGATAAAGTCAAACTAAAAGACGTGATACTGAAGACTACATAATCTTATTCATTCTGACTTAACACCCAACTACTTTCCCAAGGTTGAGCTATCGCACGTGCTAGCTAATTTTTTAACATATCACATTCCTACTTATGAATACTTATGAGACTACATTCAGGATAGAATGCTTACGTTGAACTTTTGAAAATTCTACCTCCAAGGTTGCATTTCAACTCCATAATCTCCATGAACCACTCCA
>NW_006345132.1:0-466 GCF_000327345.1 Myotis davidii
TCAATAAAAATACCTTTTAAAAAATAAGCAAGTCATTTAGGATTGACCTTATGCAATATAATCGAAATTGTATAGTTTATGATTTTTCATTTTTCACACTGCACTTCTGATCTTGTATTCTTGCTTTGGGGATGTTAGAGTTTTTACCTTTTGTACCAAATGTAATGTGACTTCTCATTACAGGAATGTAAAGAGGTCTATGCTTTCTTCTCTCATCAATTACTAGACAGTCTTCAAAAAGCTACACGGTTATCTTTGGACACAATGAAAAAAAGAATATTTGTTGCAAGGCAAGTTGAAAATACACTAAATATATCTGGCACTACTATCTGTAATAACAATGCTAATAAAAGCACCTTTTTATTATTTTAAAAAATGATAAAATTTAAAATATAACAATGATGAAACGACTGTATGAAAACTTTAGAGGCCCTTCATGCACTGGTGGGGTCCCTTGGCCTCGCCT
>NW_006345133.1:0-466 GCF_000327345.1 Myotis davidii
CTGTGCTCAATATTATTTAATCACTTACCTCTATCACAACACTAATCACATGTCATAGCATTATAATTTATATTTTATATGTTTCCCTAGTCCCAGAAAAGCAGAAGTAAAATCTAACACAAGTTTGTACTCCCAATTCATATATTACCCTCAAAATTTTATAAATGAAAAAGTAGTTGTCTAGATGAATATGTAAACCAGTTTATCACTTACCTCTGTTTCTTTCATTAACAAGTTTAGTTCAGAAATTTGACTCTTCACCTGGCTCTCCTTGCCAATAAGGTAATTAATATCCTTTGAAAGTTTTTCCTGTTGGAATATATTAGTAACACAAATAAGCAGAGACAGAAGTTTAATGCAGGTCTTGAAGAACCTTTTTTTTTCCTTTTTTACACAGTAACATCAATTAAAAGATCCATCTTTAATTCTTTGGAACACTCACCAATCAGACACAGTGAGTTTTTTT
>NW_006345134.1:0-466 GCF_000327345.1 Myotis davidii
GCTCTGACTTCTTCTCCTACTGGTAGCTGAACTCAGGAACCAAGGTTGCTGAACCAAGGCCTAATCGCTGGGAACACCCGGTGCCATTTCACCACGAACAATTAGACACGTGGTCCCACACAGAGCACTCTGATACAGGCACACATCTTCCCCGAGGCACAGGAAAAGCCATGCAGCCATGTGCTGACAGGGTGGGGCAGGAAATGTGAAACACCGGTCTAAAATTAAAGAATGACTCACAGTGCTGGGCATCGCATGACAACATGAAACCCATCGAGAGACCACATTACTCTGTGTCACTCAGCATGAGAGGTCTGTCACTGATAGAGACCATATAGTCTCCTTTCCAGGCAGTGGTTGGCTGCTGTCTGCTCTTAATGGTGCATTTGCATTTTTATTTCTGCTTTCTTTCTATTACTCATTTTGGAAGCCACCGAGGCTGATTTGGTTCTTTTTTTGTTTTTTT
>NW_006345135.1:0-465 GCF_000327345.1 Myotis davidii
AAGGGCCAGAAGGTTGAGAACCACTGCTTCAGAAGATGGTAGTTGTGCCCTGGCTGGTGTGGCTCAGGTTGTCCAATGTACTGAGGGGTTGCCAGTTCAATGTCAGGTGAGGGCACATTCCTGGGTTGCAGACTCGATCCCAAATAGGGCACATGCATGGGGCAGCCTGTCAATGCCTTCTACCATCAATGCTTCTCTCTCCATCTCAGGAAAGCAGAGACAATGCCCTGCAGAGTGTCCAGCTTCTATTCCTCCTCCTGCAGAAGGATGTAGGCGCCTCCAACCATCCATCCACACAGCATACAAAGCAGCTACGCTCATGACACCATCACCTTCGCCGAGACAGGTGCCTCCACTTCACTGGGTGCTGCCATCTTGGGGTCAGGGTCCTGCCAGCCTCCTTAACCAAAGATTTTATATGCATACTAAGGGCCGGTGCATGGATTTGTGCACCAGTGGGGTCCC
>NW_006345136.1:0-466 GCF_000327345.1 Myotis davidii
GGTCAAGAATGGAGCTATGGCTGGGTAGCTGGTATTTCCTTGGTATCATTGATGACTGGGTTCTGCCAGATTTCCCTAGTTTTGAAGTCTAGGATTCTGGTTTTGGAAATTTGGGAATTTTGCTTCAAAATGAATTAACAGCATTTGAGAGCAAGTCTTTGAAAGCAAAGGAATATGCCATCTGTGGTGGAAACACTGCTCTCCGAAGGCTTGGAGACAAAATATTCATAAGGGATATTCAGGAATCAGCCTCTGTTTGGCCTGGATGCACTGATTGAATTTTGGCCTCAAAAATTGAAAGATTATGTAGTTAACTGGATAAGACACCCTTCCTGAGCATTCGGGCCAGAATCTCACTCATTCTCCCTCGAATTACTGATATTCATTTCAGATCCCAGTCCATAGTGCACAGAAGACTGGAGTCAGCAAAGAAGGCTAAAGAATACTAGATAGACAGATGATAGAT
>NW_006345137.1:0-466 GCF_000327345.1 Myotis davidii
TTATTTATAGTTTTGTGCTTTGTGATTCCAAATTTTAGAAATCTGAGAAATTTAAATTTGCTTTATAGAACTTTAGCATTTTTAGCTTGAATATCGTTAGTCATCTGGGCATAAATTGACTGCCAAGAAATTTTATTATAACTTTAAATGTATACATGAAAAGATCACACAAAGTCCTTATTTTTCTAATTATGTTTAAAATACAATTTCTCAGATTTATAGATACAGAGAACATTTCGACTGTTGCCAGATGGGAGGGGAATTGAGGGGATGGGTGACAAAGGTAAAGGAATTAAGAAGTAAAATTGGTTGTTACAGAATATCACGGGGATGTGAAGTACAGTATAGTAATGTTCCAATAACTACGTATGGTGTTAGATGGCTGTGAGATTTATCGGGATAATCACTATGTTATGTAATGTCAAATCACTGGGGAGTATACATGAAACTAATATAACAATATATG
>NW_006345138.1:0-466 GCF_000327345.1 Myotis davidii
AGCTGCAGGTTATGCTAAAGAAGGATCAGTGCCTTCTTCCTGAGGTGCCTCTCAGTGAAGCCGAGAAAGTTTGCAGCTCATCAGTCTCTTTCTTTTGTCATAGCCTGTGGCTACCCTGGAAGTAGTTAGGGGTGCCACAGGGAAAACCAGCTAGGCAAGGGGGAAAACAAAGGCAATTGTCTATGGAGAGTTCTATTTTGCTCATTTAAGAAGGAAGGGACCTCTGGCTTCCTCAGGTTGCAGAGTGCCTCTCACCTGGAATCTCTTTCCATCAGCTTGGTTTCCTGTCCTCCTTATATCTGATAGGATAATTCTGCACTATCCTCGCATAGTGGACACACATGTCCAGGGAGGCCAATGCCACTTAAAAAATTATTTTTTTGTGTGTAATTCACTATTGCAATGTTTCTAAAAATTTAAAATCATTTATTATTTGCCTTATTTTTCCACTCAAAAATGGTTATCA
>NW_006345139.1:0-466 GCF_000327345.1 Myotis davidii
CCTTTCTCAGCTTCTCAACCTCCTCCTTCAGCTCAGCAACCTCTCCTTCGGAAGCACCTAAGGGTTGGCTGTCACTCCTTGACTTCTCTTCCAGCTCCCTCTTCAGACTCTCGTTCTCCTTTGTCACAGCTTCCAAGCGCTCCTGCAACGCCTTCACCTCTTCTCCGCCTTCTTCTGCCTCCTTCGTCTCCATATATGCAGGCACCTTCTGAGCAGGCATCCCAGGCTTCGCCTTCAAAACTGGCAGACCCTTCTTCTGACCCTCAAGGGACATCTTCGGTGCTGCCGCCTTTCCCAACCCGGCTGTCTCAGAAGTGCTCTCTGTCGGCTTTGATTTCAGCGCCTCGTTCTCCTTTCTCAGCTTCTCAACTTCCTCCTTCAGCTTCTGTACATCCCCTGACCCTTCATCGGACCCGGACACTCCAGCAGTGCTTTCTAGCTTCTTCTCTAGGGCTTCCTTCTCCGC
>NW_006345140.1:0-466 GCF_000327345.1 Myotis davidii
ATTTTTCTACACAGTTTGATTCAGCTGGGAGCAGTATTCTTAAATCATGCATAACCCAACACAAAATTTCCATTACTTTCAGAGTTTTCACTAATATATCAATCATCTGAGAACAAATTTTTGGTTTCAATAAAAGCATTTTAGCAGAACTGACTGTGTTTGTATATCCTGATTCCTTCCATGTTGCCTCAAGGTTGTGCAGTTT
The DNA here is from genome assembly GCF_000327345.1 of Myotis davidii. Classification (NCBI taxonomy): domain Eukaryota; kingdom Metazoa; phylum Chordata; class Mammalia; order Chiroptera; family Vespertilionidae; genus Myotis; species Myotis davidii. Next base: position 206 of record NW_006345140.1, read on the forward strand.
TCTAAAATAATTCTCAACATAGTGTATTTCTGGCTTGCTGTTGAAATTCTCTTACTCATAATTCTTTTCTGAGAGAAAGAAGTTAGTGTGATAGAGAATGAAATGAAATTTCACAAAATGAGAGAGGTGGATCTGAAAAAATTACCACAAACATTTCATTATTTGTTCATGCAGCACCTATGCATTCAATTGTAGATCTTTTCTCCCTCTTGAGTACAATTTAGAATATAACATCCTATCTAATAAAAGAGAAACATGCAA
>NW_006345141.1:0-466 GCF_000327345.1 Myotis davidii
TGAGCTTGTTGTATGTTGACAAATCTGCACGCCACAGTTTTAGTTGTCTTTCTACTCTTTGTCTCACCTCCTAACAAACACTTTTGGCCCCTCGTGTCAAATATAAGAGGCATAACTTGAACAAAGAATGAATGTCTCTTTGTTATTAGTGTCATGATCCTTCTCTCTTCCACAGTTATGCAGATGAACTACTCTCCATTAAACTGGACGTTTTGTCCCAAGGGCAAGAGACCTTAAGCTGGAATGAAATTCAGAATTGTATTGATATGGTTAATATTCAAATTCAAGAAGAAAATGACAGTAAGTATGGAATACTTTTTTTCTCTAGTATGGTGGGAGAATAAGGTGTCCCGACAACTTCTCTAGATTAGGGCTACAAATTTTGCTCATGGAGCCCTATGAAAGCACACTCCTCTAACATGTATGTATTTATATGTAAATTGTATGCTTGTACTACTGTACCAAC
>NW_006345142.1:0-466 GCF_000327345.1 Myotis davidii
TGTGCATGAATTCATGCACTGGGCCTCTGGTGTAAAAATAATAACAATACTTACCTCTGAGAGTGTTATAAATGAGTTCATTTTTATAAGTGTTTAGAACAGTGCCTAGCAGGTTAAATTTGTAAAATTCACAAGAAGGTAGTACTTATTCTTTTGAATTTATAGATTGAAGAAATAATTTACACTTAAACTTACCAGGAATTCAGTTATTACAATAACTATAAAATATTTATATTTGTTTATTATATTATAAATAATTCATATTTTTAATCACACCTGAACTACACTGTTTTCAAAATAACATATCTGTAGGATATGATATTACTTATCAGTCTATAGACCGTGTTCAATGTGCATAAGAATTCGTAATAAATTTGAGGAGGTCTGGATTTCACAACACACTAGTAGTGTCATACATTGATCCCCAATGTATGTAAAGTAGAACCTATAATTGGTCTTTTTTTTT
>NW_006345143.1:0-466 GCF_000327345.1 Myotis davidii
AGACCACCGCCAAATTCATTAGGCTCTGTCGTGGTAAATACCAGATGAAACATGGCTATAATTTTGGAATATTTAAGCGTGGGCAAGACCATTTGATTCTGTCTTTCTCACTTGGTGATAGCAGACAAACACGTCATACGGATCAAGATGGTATATGTCTCAATAAATACAATCAGATTGGTCTGATTTGGAAAGGTTGAAAAACAGCGATCGACTCACGTTTCCCCACATTGATTACGTCGTAGCCACATGATAACTCCCTTTTCCCCTCATTATATCGAAATCCAAGCCAGCCAGAGACCTAACAGTGGTTGAGCACCCAGCGAGGTACTAGTAATCAGCCTCGTCCTGGCTGGTAACCTTCTTGACGTGTAAGGCTTGATTACTCTAATGAAGCCACCGAGGCATATTGCTTGTCAACACAAATTTAGAACTGGTTGTCTCTGTCAGCTCATATCTGAATCCT
>NW_006345144.1:0-466 GCF_000327345.1 Myotis davidii
CAGCCAAGGTTGAGAACCACTGCTCTAGGGCTTGGGATCTGGAGATGTTTTTGGAGCAGCTTGTTACCATGTTTTTTCACCTCCTGCGTTAGAGTCAAGTGAGTTTTTGCTTCTGGGCTTGAAGATTTGGAGTTTTAGATACCCACTTCCCATCCAGTGAAAGCAGGTTACTCACTGAGTTAGTTGTTTAATTCCATCACCCAACACTCTGGTTAGTTGGGAGATGCCAGAATGCCTTGTAGGTTTATCACAAACTCCCATACCAACTTCTTTCTCTGTCAATCCACCTGTCCTCTATTTAGCCATGAACTTTCCCTCAGTAAGACTTCAAGCTTCTCATTAAAACCTCCTGGTATTGTACTCAGGCTGCACAGAAACTTGATATTTGTGACAATTGGCAAACATTTCCCCCCAAAAGAGTTCAATTAAATAATGGCAAGGTTGTGTGATTTTAGATCTACTTTTT
>NW_006345145.1:0-466 GCF_000327345.1 Myotis davidii
CAAGAGGGTTCTGAAACAGGCAGAAGTAAAAAACCTTGCCGAAGCTCACATAGAACAACTTGAACCTGACAACACAACTTATACTTGTAAACACTAGGCTCTCCATCTCCCAGTATAATCAGGTTTCCTTTGGAGTAAATGAGAAACTGGATCATTTTCTTACTGAGATGATACAGTATGGGGATTAAAGTCAAAGGCTTTGGGGCTAAATAGAGCGGGTTTTCTTTCGATTAGGCCATTTGTTTACTTGTTTTGCCATATCAGGCAAGTCATTTAGTTTCTTTAGGAACTGGTTTCCTCATCTATAAAAGACAGTTGATAAAAAATAACAATCATATAACATAGTTGTGACAACTAAGTGACATAATAAGTAATCTGGCATAGTGCAGCATGCCTATAGGCTCAATAATAGTATTACTATTACTTACCCAAGTGTTTCTGGTTCAGGTTTTTGGTGTTTTTTTTT
>NW_006345146.1:0-466 GCF_000327345.1 Myotis davidii
TCCCCAAAGACTCATGGCCTCAGCACAGGCTGCAAACAGCTGCTCAGGAAGAACACAGAAAGAATGATAAACTCATAGAATTGTCAGGGTTTTCAGGAGGTCTACTCTTGTGGAAGCTGTCAGCTCTGTTTTTATGGGTAGGAGTTCCATAGCTTCTCTGAGTAGATCTGGTCCAGTTGAGTCCTTCCATCCTATGTTGTCAGTGAAACATTTTTATCAATTACTTGAATAAAGATAGAGAGTACCTATATGACATGAAAGTGATAAAATCAGGTCCCCCAAATATCTGAATAGGCTGCAACTACATTTAATTAACAAGATGGACTTAATTATACATATAGCTAAGTGATCTATCACTTAATGGGAAACGATGTTTAAGCATCAGTCTGTATGAAAGAGAACTATGATTTTAGGTGAGTGATGGGTTACCAAAAACTTGAATGTGTAGGTCATCTATATATAAAAA
>NW_006345147.1:0-466 GCF_000327345.1 Myotis davidii
CCCCTGCCGCGACCCCTAGACCTAGAAGAGTAGCCAAGGTCAGTGAGACGAGTTCCCGTTTGTCTCGATGGGAAGGGGAGTTAGAGTCGAACTCCTTTTCAAAAGCATTAGCTCGGTAGTACATGATCCTGGGAACTAACTGGACAAGAATACAGTAATCTTGAGAGCGGTTAAAGACCTGAGCTGCTAGGCATGGGGTGAGCCCCATACTACAGGCCCACCATCCTCCCGTTGGGGGCACTAAGTAATAGCTTCCAGGGGTGGGAGGTGCCAAGGTCTCGTTGCAGAGGTGCCGGCGATCTTTTGGCACCTGTCCTATACATGTGCCCTGTCCCGAGACCTCAGTAAGGGTTAGCTTCCCATGCTGTCCCCATGAGCAATGATCATGGCTAGTAGTGTTGGAGTATTTGCCCCGAAAGGCTATTCCCTCATAGTAGGGTGGCCTTGTAGTTAGGCAGAGCCAGCA
>NW_006345148.1:0-466 GCF_000327345.1 Myotis davidii
AACACTATGTAATAAACGTTTTTGAAAGGGCACATCTCCATTGATTTTAACACATCAAACAGCATTTGATAAATGGCGGGAGAGTATATGGACCAATATCTTATTGATTAACTCACCAATGTTTTCGTTCAATTTGAAGTTTTGAAAAGAAAGATTGCTGGTCGCTCACAGCATCACTGGCAGTCAAAGTCCTTCTGCCCTGCCTTCCACAGGGTGTGCAGAAAATTGGGGCTTTCTGCTGTGGAAAGGCCCTCCCTCACCCGACCTCAGGACAAGCAGCAACTCTACAAACATTTGTTTATTCCTCATCTGCCTTGCCCTAGGCTCGCGGGATATGGTGGTAAAACGAGAAATGGCCCCTAATCTCAGGGAGAGAGACAATAAATAAACAGTGTGGACAAAAAGGGGCCACTTGCTAAGCTGACTGGCTCAGGGGAGGTCTGCGGGGCAGCCTTGCAAACTCAGA
>NW_006345149.1:0-466 GCF_000327345.1 Myotis davidii
TCTTCACAGTTCTTGATGTCTCCTGTTTATTTTGAATATTGTATATCAATTAATCTATGCACAGGGAAAAGGTTATGCACAAAGACACACACACAGAGCAGTAAGCAATGTGCCAAATGATCTTTCTATGTATAATTGGAGACATATATAGACATAAATATAATACTAAAATATGTATCTGGAAAAGTGATGACCAAATGTGAACCATAGTTATCTTTGTGCATTAGGATTTTTCTGTATTGGGCTTCTTATTATGTCATTTGTCTTTTCTAATGAGTAGCATCTATCCTTTTATACCTATTACCCCATTTGAAAATATAAAATCTATATACAAGTTCATTACAAAAGTTACACTAAATGTCATAGTCTTTTCAGGAAATCAAACATTACAAAGGGTTTTCCTAGATAATTACAAACATACTTTCAAATAACCTTCAGCCTTTCAAATATCAGTCACTAGCTATTT
>NW_006345150.1:0-466 GCF_000327345.1 Myotis davidii
AAAAAAAAATGATTACTGAGTTGGTGCTTTGAAATGAGCAACAAACATGGGGGAGATGATCATCTCTAGCCTGGGAGGCAGGGGACCAGAAAAAGCCCACCTGAGAGCGAGAAGAAGGCAGCAGGATGAAAGGCCATTCTGGGGAGAGGTTAAAGCTCAAATGAACCGTAGTGTGGGAGAGTGAAAATGTGGGTCCACAAGAGAGCATCCTTAAATGAAACTTCAATATCAAACCTCTTAGATCTCTTAAAAACCTCTACTGCCCTGTGTCAATCATCTAATGACCACGTCTGAAAAGATGAGATGTTCTTGTACATCTTGTTTAGGATACTTTAGGGTAATACCCGTCTTTCAGGAATCCTCTACATACAGTTGATGAATACTCTCTCACTGGTTATCTGGTGATAAGAATGTAGACAGAACAGGAAGGAATTATCCTATATCATAAAAGCCTAATATGCAAATT
>NW_006345151.1:0-466 GCF_000327345.1 Myotis davidii
AGAGGGAGACCAGTCTCAGTCCAGGTCCCTGGGTCCCTCCCCATGGCCATGACCCCAAGAAAGAGCCTCCAGGACTGGGTCAGGGCATGGACTGAGGGGCCCCTGGGATCCTTACAGAGAAGCTCAGCCCAGTCAGTCCCTCCCCAGACCTTTGATCCAGGACTCCTGGCTCCAGAAACCCTGAGGAGCCTGGTCAGGTTGGGTTTGGTCAGGGGCAGAGCTGATTAGACACATTTACTTCCCAGGTGCCCAGGTCACAAGGCTCCTGAGGTGGTTACCATCCAGGAGCCACATTTGAGCAGGAGTGGAGCCTGTTCCTTCACCTGACACTGTGTGTGGAAAGCACATGTGGACAAGGTGGCCAGGCCATTAGCCAACTGCCCTCAGGGACTTAAGAGAGTCCATAGAAAGGTCAGCATTCCCAGGGAGGGAAGAGAGAAGATGCTCCTGGCAGCTCCTCATCCAC
>NW_006345152.1:0-466 GCF_000327345.1 Myotis davidii
TGAAGTCACTACATTTTGTGATTTTTTAAAAAAAATATGGCAAGATAACTGATGTAGTTTCCTAATTATATAAAAACCCAGCATGCTCTTTGGTGTTTATTTGGGTAAATTGTTTTGACTCAGAGCTGCCTCTTTTCCTCACACGCAGCTGTGCCAACAACTGTCCTAACCTCGATTCTACAAGGAGGTCTGGAACCACCGAGGAGTGTAACAGGCGACACAGGAGAGAGCCATTGTTTCTGAGCCCTACTAACTCAATGGATATGAGGGAGGAGTGAAGACAGTGTCCTTTTCTCTTGGACTTGAGGCTCTGTCAGCCACCTTACTCACTTATTCTCCGAGGGCCTATTGTGGATCTGTGGGTAGGTGGCCAGCTGTGGTTTTTCATAGAGCAACTGGTAAGACTAACATTTTGAATTTCCAAAAAGGAGAAGAAATGACCTATACTCCTATACTTGATGTACAT
>NW_006345153.1:0-466 GCF_000327345.1 Myotis davidii
TCAAACTATCTGTGTTATGTGGAAAAAAACAGGGGAGTTGGATAAAATTTTAAAAATTAAAAATGTACTTGGTAACAGATTGTGACCAGCCTAAGGACATTCAAGAGTTTTGGAGCTAGAGGGAACAGTATTTCCTGAAACCTTATTTCTTAATCATCATAAAAATATTAGTTTCTGGTTACAAATGTAGAAAATTTCAAAATTGTAAAGGAGTAAATGCTACCACTCAGGTATAATTACGTTACTACTTTGGAGTATTTTCTGACAGATTTTTATTTACCAGTAAATATTTTGTGAACAGCAGATCATTATATATGTGTGATCTTTGTGTTTATCCTGTTCACCTAATAATAAGTTTCTCAGTTGTTAAAACTCTTTAGAAATTATAATTACCATACAAAGTATATTAATTATATATGCCATATTTTATTTAACCATTTACTTAATGTTGGCCTTCCTGTGTTTT
>NW_006345154.1:0-466 GCF_000327345.1 Myotis davidii
TGTGTGTGTGTTGGTATCAGGATTGGGAGAAGACATCAGAGAGTGTGCCTTCTTTGAACGATGAGAGTTGGCAGACTGCCATCCTCTTACACTTTATACTTACCACCTTATTTGCTTCTTGTGTATCCCAGGTAGAAAATTCTTACAAATCGAAGGAGGATAACACCAATAGTTAACCCCAGGAGCTCTGAAATCACATGATATATGTTCAAATCATATTCTGGGTAACTTTAGGCAAGTTACTGAACCAGGATAGCTTCTTAGAGAGTTTATGTTAAAAACTAAAAAGACAACAATATGGTAAAGCTAGGGAGGGGGACAGGAGCTGGGTGGAGGTGGGCAGAGGGAGGAAATGGGGGGCATCTGTAATCGTGTTAACAATTTTTTAAAAGGTGAGATGAGATAATCCATGCAAAATGCTTAACCCAGTTTGAGTGATAACTGTTGGTAGTTAAAAGTATTTTAA
>NW_006345155.1:0-466 GCF_000327345.1 Myotis davidii
TATCTGCTAATTGTTAAACATTAATAATGTTGGGTTCCATACTCTCAATTTCCCTGCAGGGTACATCTGCTCAAAGCCATTTCTGCAGTGTTGAGCAGTATTCTGGGACCTCTCTACCGGCTCACTTACAGGGAGGAAAAGGTGAAGGGCAAGCCGGGTTCCGTGCCTTGAACCAGCACATCTGTGTTCATCTGTGCACATCCATCGCTTCCTTCCATCCCTCACTGTTTCCGGAACTGGTGAGTTTGTTACTTGTTGGGCTAAGCTAAGGTAACTCTTTTGCTTTTTTTTGTTTCATTGAAATTGTGACTTATATACAGGAAAAAGTTAATGTATGTTCTTTTTGACCATCCTGCTCTCAGTTCACACATTTTATCCTTTATGTGTCCTGGGAAATGTAACCCCAGAGTCCCGTAGTGCTCAGATGTAGTGTTGAGCTGAAGGACTTGAGGAAACATTGTGGGTG
>NW_006345156.1:0-466 GCF_000327345.1 Myotis davidii
TGTATATGTTACTGTATATGTTAGAAAAGAGGTGATGGAAAGAGTTTCTAGCAAAACTGTTTTCCAGATTTTGGTCGCCTCCTTCTATATCGTCCATGGACTTTTTTAAAACTCTCTTCATTCAGCTTCACAGGCTCTGATTAATTTTTCAGAAAACAGTCTGTCTTCAGCATCTACATCCATATTTATACGCCAATCTGTTCATAAAGGGTCATTTAATTATTAGGATCTAGTCTGACACACAAAAGGTATTATAAAAAATATATATTTCACAAATATTAGAAACACAGATCTGTAATTGTTTAAGTGGGACTTTATTTGCTCATTTTCCTCCATAAGTAAAACAGCTTAGTTTCCTTCTTGAGGAAAACAGTAATGTCCCTCTGAGCACCGACTTGTATTTTGAGTTCACTTCTTGTGTGTTTTCTTTTAAATTGAATTTATTGGAGTGACATTGATTCACAAA
>NW_006345157.1:0-466 GCF_000327345.1 Myotis davidii
TGTACAGTTGCAAATGTTTTTAAGTTCTAGGATATGAGTCATGTCCTCAGGCTCATGGGCTACACGCATATGTAAGAAGCTGATGCCCCATTGTTTTTACAGAGGTTCAGCCATACGGAAGGGGAGAGAAGGTTGACCACTACAAGGCATTTTTTGAAGAAGGATGGGGATGGATATTTACATGTAGCGAGCAACTCTGTATTTATGGGCACTTGTAGGTGCCCTTCATCCCTACCACCTTGTATGTTAGAACTTATAATTCCCAGTTTAGATGTGAGGAAGGAGCGTTGAACATGATTAAGCAGGAAGACATGTTACCTGTCTGGCGTTTGGGAGGCACTCAATGAATGTAGTTTTCTTTCTTCCTTGCAACTCTCTTTGTGACAAACTCAATGAATGGGGCAGTGTTTTCAGCCGGGCACTGAAACCCATAAGCCAAACACAATTTTGTCAAAAATAGCATTTT
>NW_006345158.1:0-466 GCF_000327345.1 Myotis davidii
GAAGGTTGAGAACCACTGCTCTAGAGTCTCCAGAAAGGAATGTGGCCCTGCTGACACCTTGATTTTAGGCAAGTGAGACCTATTTTGAACTTCTGATCTACAGAACTGTAAACATTTCTGTTCTCTGAAGCCACAAAGTCTGTGGTAATTGGTCACAGCGCAATGGCAAGTGAATACAGAGTCTGACAATCTCTTCACTGCCACTTACTAGCTTTACATGAATTTTGAAAACTACTTGAGCACCTCATTTTTCAAACAGGGATAATGACACAAACTGTGAAGGACTCCTCTTAGGATTCAATGAAATAACAGTATGTGAACTTCTAGCCTGAACTCAGCACACCAGTGGTGCTTAAACATTAACTCTCTTTTCTAGAGAGATGATCAATCCTAACTTTTACTTGATCTAAGGTTTTAAAAATATGTATTAGTTTTTATTTCAGAGAAAAAGGGAAAGGGAGAGAGA
>NW_006345159.1:0-466 GCF_000327345.1 Myotis davidii
GATTTTCAAACTTCAAAAAAATTAATAATTTATTTATTGAAAGAAAAGCATAATTAAACATCTAGGCAAGTCAATGGTTAGATTCCCCTCATTTTGCAGATGGAAAAATTGAAGGTCAAAAAGAAATAAGAAAGTTACTATACTTCTTCAGATTTCAATCATAGTCTATCAGGAGAATTACTTCCTCTCTAGTCCTCTCATAGTATTGAGAAATGCTTTCTTTATAAGCAAATAGATATAGAGAAAGAGAATTATAACTTTCACGTTTTATTTCTGTATGAAGTGATGTGCGGATGTATGCGATGGTGTGTGATTTAGATGAGGGTGGGAGACATATTTTGCAAGTAAGAGGACACTTGAAGTAGGCTTTGCAAGATGAGTGTACAGTGCATCAAAATGTGTTATTTCATTTCGCTTTTTATTTCAACAAGACTCTGAAATTTTTAAAATATATTTTTATTGATTT
>NW_006345160.1:0-466 GCF_000327345.1 Myotis davidii
CATTTTTCAGTTGGTATTGAAGAGACATGAATATAATGCAGTCTCTCTAGTGTGGTTTTAATACCCGTTGCTGATATTTACTCGGCACTGACAATGTGCAAGGCATTCTTCTAAGCAGTTAGTGCCTCCATCACTTCAGCTCGTCCTCGTATCTGTCATCATCCCCATTTTCCGATGAAGAAATGAAGGCACTGCCCAAGGTCCTCCAGCTGCCTGTGGAGCCTGGATTTAAACTCAGGATGTCTGACACTAGAGCCAGTGCTCCTAGCCACATGCATGACAACAAATGTCTACTTGGAATTTGCTAGGTAGCAATGACATTTTAAGTGCTCGACCCATAGAATCTTTGCGATCACTCTGTGAGGTAGGTATTTTAACTATCATCCCATTTTATAGATGAGCACAAGGAGGCCCAGGGAAGCTCAGTCATTTAGCCAAGATCACACAGCTAGTAAGTGGCAGAGCT
>NW_006345161.1:0-466 GCF_000327345.1 Myotis davidii
ATTGGCTTTAAGTCAACCAGGGGCTATTCCTATAGCGGAGAAGGAGCAGATCCTCACCAAGTCCAGTGCTGAAGAATGGGGGCAGGAGGATTCTCCAACCAAAAGGCAGAAGAGGAAAATAGTACTGGGTGGCAGTCAGGAAATTATACCCCCTTGACTATGCCCTCATTTTTAGGCTTCCTCAACTTACTATTTTGTCAATTATTATTTTCTCATATTTATGCAGAGTTTGCCTCCTCTCCTTGAATTGGAATGTTTTGGGTAAGATTCATAATAATCTAGTTTTCCTGTAGTATTAAGGCCTTTATCAGGAATCACATTTGATATTACTTCCTGGCTGTGACATTTACTCACCATGTGGCCTAGCCACATTATAGGTTTTCTGAGTCAAAGGTTCTTCAACATTAAAAATAATGGGTCTGAAACTACTTAATTCCTGAGGGACTGAGATAGCAGAGGTAAAGCA
>NW_006345162.1:0-466 GCF_000327345.1 Myotis davidii
GCCCTTCAGAATTCCTCTGGAATCAGTGAGTTAACTATTCTCCAGTGTTTGGGGCATAAACAGAACTGCATCAGACAACAAAGGAAGAACAGGGAGACTTTACATTTTGTATAGCAGGACGCGTGGAAACAAGGCATTACATCCGCATAGGAGCATAAATAACAGACTCTGCCATTGTTTCCGTTTACGCGGGGCTGGTGTTGTGGTCGTGGTATCGATTTATGGAGAGATTTTCCCCATTCTGAGTGTTTATGTCTGTGCATGTGTTCGAGTAAACGTCAAGAACTTGCTGTGTTCCATTTCATAATGCCGACTATTATATTGAATCATGGGGAAATGCTGGTACCACAAATAAACAGAAAATAGAGACCTCTCTCTAAATTAGATATGTGGTCCACACCTTTCTTTTCTTTAATATATTTCTATTGATTTCAGAGGGGAAAAGAGAGAGAGAGAGAGAGAGAGA
>NW_006345163.1:0-466 GCF_000327345.1 Myotis davidii
TTTTTTTTTTTTTGTAAACATGTTTTCTATTCTAGCAGTAGAGTTACTAGGTGACTGAGTAGGGCTATGTTTAACTTCATCAGACAATGCCTGCAGAATGTTTCCCAAAGTGATTTTATTATTTTATACTTCCACTATAAATGCGACAGTATTTTGCCCTTGACAAAACTTTGAATTTTATCCTCTTAGTTTTAGCCATCTGGCTGTTAAGAAAAATTATCTTGTTTTGTCTTTAATTTGAATTTCCCCAGTGACTAATAATGTTGAACATCTTATGACGTGTTTTTGGCTATATTTCCTTTTGTAAATATATATTCAAAATATTTTGTCCATTTTTATTTAAATTGTGTGTCCTACCTTGATTTATTTAATATACTTATACTTTATAAATTCCGAAAAAAAACTTTCATGGTCAGACATATGACTAACATGCAGCTTTTATTTTCATTTGCTTAATACTGCTTTT
>NW_006345164.1:0-466 GCF_000327345.1 Myotis davidii
AAAAAACAAGCCACAGAGTAGCAGAATAGTCCTATAATAAAAGTAACCCAAGAAGGATACACATCCTGAAAATGTAAGAACTTTTGCAGGTAAATATAGGAAAAGGTAGCAATCCAGTTGGCTAGAGACTTTGAATAGGAACTTTGAAATGGCCAATTAAATATTTGAAAATGATTAACCTTATTAGTTTTCACAGAGTGCAAAAAATATATGAGGTGAGATAAGAGAGATGCATGATATGCAGTGAGATCAACAAATTTGGTAATGCCAGGTCCTGATGAGAATGTGAAATATCGACGATCTTCACACACTGAGTGAAAATGTGAACTGGTAAAACCACTGTGGAATTAGGAGGATGTTATCAAATCAAGTTGAAATTTTATATACCTTGTCACCAAGCAGTCCCTTTCCTAACTGTGTCACCTACAGAAAGGCATGATTGTATTCTCTAGAACAGCGGTCGCCA
>NW_006345165.1:0-466 GCF_000327345.1 Myotis davidii
TGATGCTCAACCACTGAGCCATGCCAGCCTGGTAATGCCTCTTTATTTTAAATACAAGCATATATTGTTAAAATAAGTGGGACAATGTGGTTTTGGTCAGAAAAAGAAAACTAAGATTGAAGAATGAAATTAAGATATCCAAAGCATAATTAGTAATATATATTTGTTGCATCAGATACATTCACTGCAAAGTCAGGAAGATATTTCAAATGAGGTATATTATGTTTGATTATCACTGTTAATACTACTTTACATTGATAGCATTACATAGAAGTTCCTGTAATTGCTGCTTAATTTCTAGAATCAATCATTTTTCTAAATGCAATTCTTGGAACATTGGGGCTAAGAAAGGCTACATTAATATGAGTTTCATTGCCAAAGGTATGACAATTCTGCATATTATACTCCAACATGTCCCTGCCATACAGTTTTTTGGCTCACAATGTATATCAGCACATTAAGGGAT
>NW_006345166.1:0-466 GCF_000327345.1 Myotis davidii
CCCTTTGGGATTTTCCTCACCAGCATCTGTAACTGTGAACCTGTTTGGTTTTGTACCTGTGTCATTCATTGCAGGGTGAGAAGCAAGAAGACTTGTGAGTGAGAGGGGATTTTGACGATGAAAGCCTGTTTCCAAGAATGACTTGACAAGCAGTGCATGGAGCAGTCTGGTGTTTTTCAATTACTCTTCCTTTTGAGCTGAGGTGCTCTTGTCACTTCCAAGTACTCCCCTGTCTGTGTGTCAGAGCCTCAGCCATCCCAGCATGAAGCCACAGCTCACCACTCTGATTCTGAGGCAGTGAGAAAGTGTAATTTACCAAAATACTCAATGGGGAAACAAGAGGGAGGGGATTTCATGCCTGTGTCACGTGAAGTGTCATTTGGCCTTGTCCAACTCCAACAGCAGCAGTGCCACATCCCAACTGTAACAGGAAGGTCTAGAGATACAGTTTAAGGAGGTGTGTGTG
>NW_006345167.1:0-466 GCF_000327345.1 Myotis davidii
TTTTTTTTTTTTCATTCCTTATTCTTTAGCACAGTGAGGGCATATTCTCAAGTGGAAGAGCCAAAGGCTAATATAAAGAAGGTGTAATAGGTGTGGTGCAGGAGACATGACTGGCTTCCGTGAAGCCCATCTTTAATTTCATAGAAGGCCTTCCTTGGCACAGTGCACAACTTCCTCAAATCTGCCCCTAAGAGCTTTGGACATAATTGATTTGTCACCGTGTGAAAGTCACACGTCTGTGTTGGAGAGGAAATGTAGTGAGCAATAGTGTTTTAGAATGTGTTATAATAATAAAAATACTGTTTTAAAATACTGGAATATGTAATATCTTACAGTAGATATTTATCATGACTTTGTGAGCAATATTAATTCTAACTTAATATTAAATAATACTTCCATTTAGTAACACTGACAATAATGGTTTCCATTTTCGATACCAGGCATAAATTACATAACAAACCTTGGC
>NW_006345168.1:0-466 GCF_000327345.1 Myotis davidii
TTTTTTTCTGTGTGTGATTAAAATATTCAAGATCTACTCTCTCATCAACATATAAGTATATAAAACAGTATTGTTAACAGTAGTCATCATGCTTTATAGTAGGTTCCAAGAGTTATTGAGCTTGTAACTAGAATTTGTACCCTTTACAACATCTCTCTATTTCTCCCACCACCCATCTCTGGCTACTAGTATTTTACTCTCTGTTTCTATGAACGTAGCTCTTGAAAATTCCATGTAAAGGTGTTAGAACCATTCATTCATACATAGACACTTCGTTAGTTTCCATAGTGTAGCTATTGTAAATAATACTGTGATGGACATGGGACTACAGATAACTCTCTGAGGTCCTGATTTAATTTCCTTTGGATATTTGATTTTATTTCCTTTGGATATATAACCAAACAAGATTTCTGAATCAAGTATTAGTCCTACTTTTAACTTTTTGAGGAACTTCCATACTGTTTTC
>NW_006345169.1:0-466 GCF_000327345.1 Myotis davidii
TATATTCCAAGAAGTGGAATTGCTGGGTCATAAGAAAATTCCATTTTTAATATTCGGTGGTACCTCCATACTGTTTTCCCTAGTGGTCGCATCACTCTGCATTCCTACTCACTGTGCACAAGGGTTCCCTTTTCTCCAACACTTGTTTGATGATAGTCATTCTGACAGGTGGTGTGAGATGATTTTGATTTGCATTTATCTAATTAGTGATGTTAAGCAACTTTTTATTTGTCTATGTCTTCTTTGTAGAAGTGTCTACTCATGTTTTCTGCCCATTTTTAATTGGGTTGTTTGTTTTTATGATGTTGAGTAGTCTGAGTTCTTTGTAAATTTTGGATATTTACCCCCTTATCAGATGTCATTGTCAATTATCTTTCCCATTCAGTACACTGTCTTTTTGTTTTGTTGGTTTCCCTTCCTGTGCAAAACCTTTTAAGTTTGATGTAGTCTCATTTGTTTATTTTTT
>NW_006345170.1:0-466 GCF_000327345.1 Myotis davidii
TCCACAATTACTGTCATCATGAAGACTAGATAAAGTGGTTTAATGACATAGAACAATTGCTAAAATGATTTGCACATTGGCATCTCCCTCTTTCTTTCTCTGAAGACATCATAATCCCCAAGAATCTTCTCCTTTTGGGTCCTGAATTTATAGTATATGTTCATAAATGTGCTTTAGAGCAATTTTTGTTAACAGCTGAGAAATTGAGTGAGATATGATGGCTTAAGATGGCTTCTCATGAAGCATCAACCATTCCAGCACACAATTCTGAAAGTTCAATTGCTTTAAAATAATCTTGGCAATTCTAGAGCAAATAATAAAATATCTTGGCATCAAAGCTAAATACTGCATGTTTCTTTTAAGACTTTATTGACTCTTACATAAACAAATAATATTTTTTTATTATCTGGATTATCCCCCCTATAGCAAATAAGACACAATCCTATATAATAAAAGCCTAATATGC
>NW_006345171.1:0-466 GCF_000327345.1 Myotis davidii
ACCTGTCACCTTCCTATGGAAAGAAAAAACATCAGGCAAATCAGTTGTCTGTTTATTCTTTACCCGTTGGCAAGCCCCATGAGGAAACAGTGATCCGAAGTTTGCCTATTGGTCATAGAAAGAAAAAAATGGAAGGTTTTGCAGTTTGAATGTATAATGACCTCAGCTTCTCAGAGCCTTTAGTGAGGCTCCTTCCTCACTGAGGACAAGCCTGTCAGAGCAGTCAGGTGTGGTTAGAGGTCCCCCCAAGAAATGGCTTGGGTTCGTTCTACCAGCATTGCCTCAGGAGCTTGTGGGCAAACTGCCTTCTGAAGCGCCTCCCCCTCCTTTGGATAGAATCGGTCATATTGTCACGGTTCTGTGAGAGGTTCAGTGTTCAAGGTGCTTTTGTACAATTCTTCACTGATCTGCTGTGTGCTTCTCATTTCCAAGTTTTTGAAAGAGATCTCACCACAGCCCCTAGACT
>NW_006345172.1:0-466 GCF_000327345.1 Myotis davidii
TTCCTGCTCAACTCAAATTTATGTATGAGAAGTCATCACTACGGTATAAAATCCATACCAGAAATGAAACAGGATTACATCACTGACGACTGCTAATATTAATGGACCAGGAGGGACTATATTCCCTGAAGCTAGAAACATGTCAGAGAGGAAAGACATACAATTCAGCTTGAAAAAGCAAAATCCATTAACCATGAAATAGGGAAACAAAAAAATCAAACTTTCCATATACCATATCCTACTGCAAAAAAATCTATTAGTGAAAAAGACCTCTGCTAAACGAAAATATTTTCAACTCAAAACAAATATAAAAATAAATTATTTAAAGTCAAGAAAAATTTCAGAAAATTTATACAGTTGATATTATTTTGTCCATATAGATCCATCAAAGGACCAACATACTCTGAGTGAATAGATCTCCATGGAATGCATGCTGATGGAAGTGCGCTTAAATTCATTTTTTTTT
>NW_006345173.1:0-466 GCF_000327345.1 Myotis davidii
AGGACTCAAACTGTGACCTCCTGGGTCATAGATCCATGCTCAACCACTGAGCACCTCCAGCCAGGTGGAAAGAAAATCTTAAGTTCTATGAGACTATGGAGCTAAAGAGGAAATTTACTGCTATTATTTTCAATAAAGTCATTCAAAATATTCCACTCACTCTGTAAGAATAGTGTTTCTACAATTTTTTAGGGAATCTTTGAGCAAATAAGCCTTCAGATAATGTCTACCAGATGGCATCACTGTGAATATTAAATGACAGCATAAACATATGTTCTATATCTTCTTGGAGAATAAACTTTAGAAGGTAGATTTACCATTGATTTTCTTTAATATACTTACTCCTGTGGGAAAATGTCTCCTCTTTGAAGTCTCACTTAATTATGTAAGAATGGTTATAACAATGAACGCAGAGTGCAGTGTGTCAAAATAAAACTATGGGACTCACATCTACTTAAAAAAAAAA
>NW_006345174.1:0-466 GCF_000327345.1 Myotis davidii
AAAAAAAATGACACATCCATCCCACTTGATCGCCTGTGCAAATCAACGGTTCTGCCTATGGACGCCACATGCTCAAAACAGGCGCAGGAAAACATGTTGATTTCCACTCAGGGCGACTGGGAGTGCTTTCAAATTTACATCTTTAACAGGGAATAGGAGCAGTACCCGCTGGTGCTCCCTGCTGACAGCATAGCTTCACAGATACACCTGATACAACTCAACAGTCTCTGCTTTAGTTAACAAGGGCACACAGGGTGGCACAGTCACCTCAGAGGGAACCTCAGTGCACCCCTCCCCAGGACACCCCTTGGCAGGGCTGCCAGGAGTGCAGAACCCACAGCCAGAACAGTGACTTCAGTCAATTCTCTCATCATGGATTCTCTCTCAGCATGGAGATTTCTCTCTCCCTCTCTCTTCCTTCTTCCTTTCAGAAATAATACAATAACATACTAGAATAAAAAAAAAA
>NW_006345175.1:0-466 GCF_000327345.1 Myotis davidii
GCATTTGGGTTGCTTCCACATCTTGGCTATTGTAAGGGTTGTTGTTACACTTCCTGTTGTTCCAGAGGTCCCTTAAACTATTTTTACTTAAAAATATTTTTTTTCTTGTTACTGCTATGATTGGGTGTTTTCTGCCACCATGTCTTCAAATCGCTCATTTGTTCACCCGCTTCATCTAAAGGCCCACAGGCGCCATATCCCCTGGGTCAAGCACTTCTGTCCTCATAGCACCTGTCTGGGGGAGTGTACTAACTCAGTCCTCCAACTCTTGGTCCCCACACCTGGTGGAGCTCATGACCTGCAGAAAGGTCTGTTGCAGCTTGGGCGCAGTGCGTTCTGCCTTGTGAAACAAAGACATTCAGGCAAACACAGTAGTTGTTGGAGCCTAGGGCAGTCGGTGAATTCTGTGACTCTGGAACATGGGCCATGTTTCCACCCTGCCCACCACTGGTGCTGTCTGTTGGCC
>NW_006345176.1:0-466 GCF_000327345.1 Myotis davidii
GTGCACTGGGCCACTAGTATCTCAATAAAACTGGTGGGGGAGAATATTCAAAGTGAATCACCACAAAGGAATACCAAGTATTGAGCTAAGAGTCAGGAAATAGAGACATTAAAATAGTTCTCTTACTCTGTGACCTGCTGCAGGTCAATTGGTGAACTTCTCTGGAGTTCAGTTATCTTAACTCTAGAGTGAGGTAAGTTTGGACCAGATGATTCCTAGGGTCCATAGAAGTTCTATTTATCTGACCTACATCTAGCAGACCAGCCGGATTCACTGATATGCCCATTCTCAATGGCTGATCCCCAGAGCATGCTGCATTCTTACCAGTGTTGTAAGGCTATGAATAACAATTTCCTGCTTACCAAGAGTCAGTAGAATTTGTGCAAACCTGCTGTGCTTGTCACTTTAATGTATTTTATTTAATTTTATATAAATACTAGAGACCTGGTGCACAAATTCATGCATG
>NW_006345177.1:0-466 GCF_000327345.1 Myotis davidii
CCGCATTTCACTGAGTGAAGACAGCTGGCCGTGACTTTCCGTCAGCAGTGGAGTGAAAGGGGATGGTGCCTAGATGGAAGACAAGAACTGAAAATTGGTCAGCTCCTCAGTTGTATACTCATCAAACCCACGGTCTAGAACAAGGTATGCTTCAGAGAAGTTTTCTAATTTAATATTTAACCAGCATCATAGATTCAGATAATATTTTTCATCAGTAAACTATTATTTTAGCATATTATTCCCATATATCTTTCTATCAGTTAATTCACTTTCTTGTAGCTTTCTTTCCAGATGTTTTCATATTTCCAAACTTCAGGAAATTTTATTCTAAGAAGCTCTTAGATATTCTCTATAATAATTTGGCATTTCGTTCAAGATGGGACGACCTTACTGTATTTGTATATGAACACAAATATCTTCAGATAAAAAAACAGAAAGAGAATGGGGAGTGTCAGCAATGGGAGAG
>NW_006345178.1:0-466 GCF_000327345.1 Myotis davidii
AAAATTGAAGGTAGTTTCATTGTCAGTAGAATAATTACTACAAAGAGGACCGAGGTCGCAATATGAGCAGGAAATTCCTCCTTTTGGCAATTTCAACAATCACCTCATGGATCTCACGCCCTTGTGGCCACCATCCAGCTGCACCCCACGTAAAATCGTGTCTGGCAGAAAAGGACAAGGACTATACGATTTCCCTCATATGTGGAATATAAAGCGGAAAGCAGCAAACAAACAAACAAACCAGCTCACACACACAAACAGGATGGTGGTCACCAAAAGGGAAGGAGGGCTGAGGGCAGGAGAAAGAGGACAAAAGGGTGAGCTACATGGGGAAGGAAGGAGACTAGACTTGGATGATGAGCACACAATGCAATATAGAGATGACATATTAATAGATTTGAAAACCTGAAACTGTAAAACGTTCTTAATCAATGTTGCCCCAGTAAATTTAATTAAATTTAAAAAA
>NW_006345179.1:0-466 GCF_000327345.1 Myotis davidii
GCAAGATTGGTCCCAGTGTGTTTTCACATTGCTAAGAAACACATACATATTTTACCAGGAGTCTTCTGGAGACATATTGTAACTTGCTAACCTATAGGCATCATTTAAATGGGAAGATTTGGGGGCATTCAGATGAATATTTGGGGTCCCTTTCTCACCCTCTGGCCATAGCTGAAAGACTACTACTCCTTCTTAGTAATGAGACAGAGGCCCTATGTTCACAATTTAGATGAAAAAGTGTTTAAAATGAATAAGATACTTTGAAATTAATGGGCAGATATTGGATTCAGTTTCTCTCTGGGAACCCATTAAATTTCTTCAATTTAGCCCAGGGCTGGACATGGCCCACAAAAATCTAACACATGACTGTCTCATTTTAGATTCAGCCTGAAAGTAAATAAAAACAAATGGAAAATATAAAATGAAACAATTCCTGGACTCTCAGGGTGATCCAGATTTTTTTTTT
>NW_006345180.1:0-466 GCF_000327345.1 Myotis davidii
ACCTTCATGAAACAGAAGATGGCACTAAATAGGAGACCATCATACCAATAAGACACCGCCCTTCCCCAGACAGGTCATATGCACTCATCATACAACCCAGCTATTCTAGATATCAACATCCCACCCCCAAATTAAAACATTTCCAACTCAGATGTCTATAAGAATATTCATATCAACATTCTTAATTATCAAATATAGGAAGCAAGTCAAATGTTCATCAACTGATGAATGAAAATAACAAAATATCATATATCCAAATGACTAAATACTGCATGATTACATTCATTGAAATTATAAGAGTGGTATAAGTAGTAACAGAAAGCAGAGAAGTAGTTGCTTAGTGCCAAGGGGTAGGGTTAGTAATTAATTGCCAAGGAGAATAAGAGAATTCTTTGGGGTTACAAAAATTCTAAAACTTGAATTTTGTGGTAGTTACACAAAATGAATAACTTTTATTTATACATAA
>NW_006345181.1:0-466 GCF_000327345.1 Myotis davidii
ATGCAGTAAATGTGGAAAATCTTTTAAACGTAGGAGTGGTCTCCATTATCATCGCAGAGTGCACACTGCAGAAAGACCTCAGCAGTGAATGTGGGAAGTCTTTTATTACTAGCTCTGAACTTCATAGTCATCAGACATTTCATACTGGGGAAAATCTTTATAAATGCAGTGAACGTGGAAAGTATTTTAAAAGTCACAGTGGTCTCCAGTATCATCATCAGAGTGTTCACACAGGAGAAAAGTCTTATCAATGTAGTGAATGAGAGAAGTCTTTTAGAACTAGGACTGAACTTCATAATCATCAGAGTTCATTCAGGAGAGAACACTTAGAAATGCATTGAATGTGGGAAATCTTTTACAAGTAGCGATAGTATTCAATATCATCAGAGAGTTCATACTGGAGAAAGCAGTTATGAGTGCACTTAGTGTGAGATGTGGGGAGCTGGCATGGCCATGGCATACTCAG
>NW_006345182.1:0-466 GCF_000327345.1 Myotis davidii
AAACTTCAGTGTGCATCAAGATCACCTTATTTAAACAGATATTGTTTGGTTCTCATCCCCAAAGTTTCTAATAGAATAGGTCTGGGGGCCCTGTTACTTGCATTTCTAAGAAGTTTCCAGGTGCTTCTGATGCTACTGGTCCAGGAACTACACACTGAGAACCACTGATATAAAAATATAAAATTGTATAAGCAATGTAGAACCAGCTGATGAAAGCCTTTAAATCTGCAATCAAGTACATAGACTGAATCTTAAAAATGTTAATAAGCCATATGTCTTCTTAAATTCCACAGAATATATAACAGAATTAAAATGTGAAAATATAAGGCAAGAATAACTTTACATTTCAAAAACAATTGTAAAAAATATAAAAGCCCATATCTTCTAATTTTAGAGAAGATACGAAAAAATGGAAACTTTTATACACCGCTATTAGAAATGTAATTGACATTATACTTTGGAAAGA
>NW_006345183.1:0-466 GCF_000327345.1 Myotis davidii
ATCACTAAATGCCACATCCCCTAAATCTCTGCCCTCAGCCACCAAAAATAAAAACTTCGCAGCATATGCTTAATTGAAACACACAGCTATGATTCCAAACTAAGCAATCATTCTCTATTATCCATATTCCTTCTAATTGGCAGGCTACAAAAAGGGTCATCTTCTGTATCCAAGGCCTTTTATCATGAATAGTATCCAAAATGGAGCAGGAAGTGTTGGCTTTGTGAATGATGACATCAATGACATTCAATGAATTCAATAACATGATGATATTCAAGTCATAAGGAAGACCTGAGGGATGAAACTGCTATACAAGATGGTCTTGAAGTTCAAAGCTAAGACTGTCTGATTCAGAGCACAGACATAAAATTCTAGTATCACAAATGAATCGAAGAGCTATAGTTCTAAATATTGGAAATATTTGCTAAACTAGCTGATAGATCCTCCCTTCCCCCAACTGGTGGGT
>NW_006345184.1:0-466 GCF_000327345.1 Myotis davidii
AAAAAAATAATGTAAGTGCATATGAAGTAAAATAATATTACTTATCACCTTATAAAAACAGTTAAGAAAAAGGAGACAGCAAAAATATTAACACTAAACACAAAGTCTTGGCCATAAGTATGCTTGCAATCAGGGGGAAAGGAGACTCAGGATGTCTCACAGAAATCTTATGATCAGAAATGAGGAAACTGCCTAGTTATTCAGGAAAGATGAGTGTTTTCCCTATTATTAAATTCTGAAAAGATTTCAACATTGCAGCACTACAGAGGGCCATCAGAGGATGGAGATGATGTCTATGACAATCACATGAATGTACAACAGGACTCACACTTATTTCCTATAGCAAACATGAATAAAATTTAACATTAAAGGGTAATTCAGTAAAAGTGGTTTCTTGAGGCTTGGAGACTATGGTCCAGAATGTGCGATGCATCAGAGAGGTGTCTTTCCCATTCTTCCTAAAAAG
>NW_006345185.1:0-466 GCF_000327345.1 Myotis davidii
CCTGATCGCCAGCCAGGCCGAGGGACCCCACCCTGTGCACCAGGACTCTAGTCTCTCGATAATATCTCTTACAGGGGCACTGAGCCTATTCAGTTAAATTTTGTCTTCATTAACTTTTTCTCCATTATTTTTAAATACTATAAAACAAAAGTTTGCTTTTCTCTACCATGAATGTTCACTGAGTAGCCTTGAAATTATAAAGAAAACTGACAATTATCTGGATCAAGAGAAAGAAATTTTATAAAAGCTGTGATCACACTAATGATGAAGAAGAAAAAATATTACTTATCAGTAGTGCATCTATGAATACTTCATTTTAAATAATCAATGCTTACTATGTATAGTAAATCTGTCTCTTACTATATATGGAGGCTACAATCCAAGGTGAACTCTAATGTGTCACAGGATTCTACAATCCCGACCCTGGAATTGCATATTTGGGTGCTCCTGTATTGGGTGCATATAT
>NW_006345186.1:0-466 GCF_000327345.1 Myotis davidii
ATGCCAACAAACTTTACTGAACTCCTCATAAAGTGGACAGGCTCCTTTCAGAGAACAGCAAAATGGGGCTGAAATCGGGAAGCTTTTATGCGATGAAGGATAAAGAATAAGGAAGAGACAAACAGAAAATATCTGATTGGCTGGGGCCACATAGTCACCCTTGTTTGAAGTGAAAAGGCCCAGAGATGGCTCGGAATCTGGGGACTGATTGACAGGAAATCCTGTGTTTCTGGTCACAGGAACATTAAAGGATCCGAAAATGGTCTAAGTTTTGGTTTGCTGTCGTGCACTTGGGGCAGGATTGGCTCCCTCTGGAGCCTAGAGAGTTCTTTTCAACAGCTCTTCTACATCCTCTCCCCTTTCTTCATGGGACAATATAGCCGAATTTGCTCCATTTACCAGTACATAGAATTTTACTAAAAAGGAGAACATTTTTGTTTGCTTGTTAATCCTCACCCGAGGATAT
>NW_006345187.1:0-466 GCF_000327345.1 Myotis davidii
CAGTCTTGTGAATGAGACAAGACATTCACCCCAGAAGTTAAATCTATTAGCTCTGAGTGTCAGAATGAATGTTAATAAAGACTAGGAGAGAGGAAAAGACAGCAGCTAAGTTTTATTGCATGCTCACCATATGCCAGGAACTATTCTCATAACCCTGAGGTTGGTATTTTTACGAACTTCGTTTTCAGTTGCGAGAATGGAAGCCTAGTGAGGAGAAGGAATGTGCCCTCCCTCGCACCAAGTAGCTGGCACTAGAGCCTGTATGCAGAACTGCTTCCCCATCCCACCTCTCCATCGATACTGGGGCGCCTGCTGGGTACTGTATGTTGGAGCTGTGAAAAAGACAGCTTCCTCCAATGGGCACTCAGGACAAGCTTATTTCTAGATGTAGAATTTCAGAAACTCCGGCTTTTAGTATGTCCTGCATACCAGTTACCTTCCTACGGAATGAGGTTGTATGTAACCT
>NW_006345188.1:0-466 GCF_000327345.1 Myotis davidii
TCACCTGTATGGTGTCAGATGGGTGGGAGATTTGTCAGGACTTAGCTATGTAATGTCTCATCACTGAGGTGTGCACCCGATAACAATATAATAATTTACATTAACTGTACATGACTATTTGTCATTTCCTGTAGTAATACTGTACCTTATATATCTTCCCTGAATGCCCGGCAGATTAATGTTATAGAAGATCAGATCTCTGAACTACAGCCTCTAAACACCATTTAGTAGAGATCCTCTGAGAGCCCTCCCTTGTGGCAATTTGCCAGGTGAGACACTATGTGGTCTCTGCAGAGTCACACTTCTGAATGACCGTGACCTGTCTTTCTGGCTCCATTCGGGAATGCTGCTCTTAGCTAGTCACGGTGGATGGGGCTCTACTAAATATTTCAAAATTGCCGGGCTTCTGGGCTTCCTTTATGGGCAAGTACCCACATGTTTCATCCCCTAAGAACACAGGGCCAGG
>NW_006345189.1:0-466 GCF_000327345.1 Myotis davidii
GGATCATTAAGAACTTCAGTTGAAATCACAAAGTATATACATGATTGAAAATGTGAAGACTGACCAACCTATACATTCCTGTGTTTAATCAAAGAAGTTCTGCATTAAAAAACCAAACGCACAGAATCCAGATCAGTGATATTTCCACTTCTGAGAAAGATTCATTCCAATTTAAGAATTTCATTATTTCTAGCAGTACGCTGTACAATCCAGCTTAGGACTTCACTCAGTACAGATGAGAATATACCTGCATTCTAGGCTTTTCCTACAGGCCACATGGAAGGAGATACTTCTGGCTAAGTTGCCAAAGGATTCTTCTTGCAGTGTCTCAAATTTGTATTTTTATCTATAAGAAACATGTCCTATTAGTTAGCACCTTAGGCTCAAGTGAAGTTTTTTTGGCACAGAATTCTAGGGTCTTCCTATATAATCTGACTAGAGGCCTGATGCACAAAATCTGTGCAAG
>NW_006345190.1:0-466 GCF_000327345.1 Myotis davidii
TTGACTCTATTCCCTATGCTGTGCTTTACATCCGTGACTAATTCTGTAACCACCCATTTGTGCTTTTTAATGCCTTCACCGTTTTCACCCAGAGGGTCTTTTTAATGTTATTTTGTTATGGTAATATATACATAACATAAATTTTATTATTTCAACCACTTTAGAGTGTACAATTCAGAGGCATTCGATACAATCATAATGTTGTGAAGCCATCACCACTATCAATTTCCAGAACTTTTTCTTCATCCTACACAGAAACTGTATATCCATTAAACGATAATTCCCCATTCTCCCCCTCCCCCCCCCAGTTCCTGATAAAAACCATTCTACTTTCTCTCTCTATTAATTTGCCTATTCTAGGGACCTTGTATAAGTGGAATCACACAATATTTCTTCTTTTGTGTCTGGCTTACTTCGTGTAGCATATGTTTTTAAGGTTCATTCATGTTGTAGCATGTGTCAGAAT
>NW_006345191.1:0-466 GCF_000327345.1 Myotis davidii
TTTTTTTCTGGGCAATTACCTCAACTTTATTTTACTACCCTTAAATTGAGTTTTTAATTTATGCTGTCATACTTTTTTCATTTCTAAGAACTCTGTTTTATTTTCTGAATATTTCTTTCTGACAGCATTCTTTTTCTGTGTGAGAATACTTCTTTTTCTTTTTCTTGAAGAATTCTTCTCCATGTACAGTCTCTCTTTCCTCCAGATGCATTTTCCTTTGTTTTAATGTCTGTCTGTCATATGAGGGGCTTCTTCAGGTGTCTGGTGATTCTTGGCTGTCCACTCACCTGGAATGCTTTAGTACATGGCACCACGAAAGTGATGGGTGCTCTGTGCTTGCAGGAGTTAGCTTGCTGCCGATGAGCGTGGCTGTAGTATGGTCGAGCTGAGCCATTCCTTGGGGCACTTCTGATATATCTTTCACTCTTTTTTCTTGGGCTGATCATATTCTTCAGAGAAGACTTGT
>NW_006345192.1:0-466 GCF_000327345.1 Myotis davidii
GAGAGTCTCTAATTTACTGAACAATCGTCATGTACAATAGATATTAAAGATGCAGACCGAGTGTCAAGGAGATTCAGAAGAGGAGCAATTTCAGCAGGTAGAACTACAGCCCATGACTTCAACCTCAGTAGTGACTCCTTACATTTGGAGCAAAATCTATGTGTTCACCATCTTTGTAATGTCTGGCATTTGCAAAGCACATTAAAAATGCCTACATTCCCTTGGGCAGCATTCCTTATGGAGGATCCTACAGAAGTGAGATTGTCCGTCCCAGGGTTCTCCTTCCTTCTCCAGGAACAGAACAGCACACCAACCATGCCTTGGCCCTTAGTAATGACATGAGCCTCTCCTAGTTAGCCCGAGGGGAAGCAGCTTTCTCAGGCTCTGTGACTCAGCACAGGTGGCAGGACTACAAGCCCTCTTATTCATAGAGGACCAACAGAGAGAGGAAGATCTGACCTCATTT
>NW_006345193.1:0-466 GCF_000327345.1 Myotis davidii
AAAAAAACTTTTCATCTGTCGCTCAAATGTGTTTATGTGTAACAGAATATACATTTTCTGGAGCTTTCCTCTCCTAAACAAAGATAGGTAATGGAATTACCAGGAATGTGTTTTTCTCCTGGGTTTCCACTTTGGAATTTCTCCTGAAACCTGAGATTTTTGCTAAATTAGGTTAACTCTGTAGGACCACAGCCAACCACTCAGCTGGTTGATCAGCTCAGACTTAGGAGACGGCTGTCACTCTCTAAAACACTGCCATCTTTTGGCAGTAATAAGTATAGCAAAAAAGTCAAAAGAAGAAAGGAGCCTTATCTGTCACTAGTTCTAATTTACTAATAAAAGTAAGGCTGATGACAAAACTGATGAAATATAACAAACAAAATGAAGAATAGCATCATGAAGTTGCTTACAAACAATTCACCTTGAAACCATTTCAGTCTATATTGGGGGTCAATTTTTTAACATA
>NW_006345194.1:0-466 GCF_000327345.1 Myotis davidii
TTTCCCAGTCTCCAAACTACGTTTCCTAGAGTTGAGATATAGATTTATTTTTTAATCTAAATATCTGTCCAGTGACTCTAATGACTCTATTATTGTGTAAAAATGGCAATAATCATATTAAATTAATTGATATTAGGTGATTACAAACCCCACTCCAACACCAAACACAAAGAATGAGGAAAGAAGTGAAGGGGGTTCATGATCAAGTCACCTTCACCTCACTCATGTCAAACTCTTGTCACACAATAACCTATCCTCAGACAACCCACTTCTCACAACGAAACATGTTTACAGATGTGCTATAGACATGATTTAAGGTAAAATAAAAAGAACACTGATAATAGATGGGCATTTTAATTTTTTACTGATAAACCATGATTTTTATTGAATACATAATAGAGTACAATTAACAATAACATAACATTTAAAATTTAAACTTTCAGAATTACCTTGATCAATATATAAA
>NW_006345195.1:0-466 GCF_000327345.1 Myotis davidii
CTCCTTCTGTTCCCTTAAGGAAACTCTGCAAATTTCTATGAGCTCTGGAGAGACACAGCTTTGTTCTGTGCCTTTGTAAATGCCTTCTTTTCTTACAGTGATTTATTCTTTAAAATTTGAATTGATAAAATTATACACACACATTTTCAAAATTACCAAAAACACTGAAAAGATTAAAGCAGCAGAAAAAAATGCACAATCTCATAGCCCAGGAGTAACAGTGGTTAGAGATTAACAATTTTAATGTTTTATTTCTTTTTTTGATATAGGCAATTTAGCTTCAAAGTGTTGTATCTTTTTTTATTATGATACCATAAACATTTCCCCATCCTATCAAAAATTTCACGATAGCCTTTGATTTAATGGATGTTTATTATTCCACTTATGGGTCATATTATTTTTAACCTGTCTTCTTCCACTGTTGGACATTTCCTTTCTCTTTCCCCTCCCTTTCCTCCGCCCCCTT
>NW_006345196.1:0-466 GCF_000327345.1 Myotis davidii
AAAAGGTAATTTGGTTTGGGGCTACTGTATCCTATACAAGCAAGATAAGATTCTGGCTGGTCACTAATCATCGTGTTAGCCAGGTCCAGATAGCAAATGAGAGCTCACAGGTAATAAGGTACAAATGGTCTAGAAACTATAACAAGGTTGCTTTGTAACATAACCTCTGCTCCAGTCAGATAGCCATGTGGATAAATACAGAAAGAGAAACCAAAAGGAATAGCTAAGATCAAACATGACATATATATCTTTGTGGGCCCTAAGAAAGGAATGGAAAAATGATAAACAGGGCTCAAGGCAGATGCCTGCTGAGGTGACAGCCTAGGATTGCAGACTGCACTACATGGGACCAAAAGTGCTCCACACAGAAGAAGGCGGGCACTGCAAGACCCTCTGTTTAAGACAGACACTGGGGCAGGGCACTCCTGCTTGGTACAGTGCCTTGTTGGAAGCTATGGGAATAGAA
>NW_006345197.1:0-466 GCF_000327345.1 Myotis davidii
GATGTGGAGACAATAAACTGCAAAAAATAGTTTTATTTACTTTTCTGAATAATATTGTCTAATATTCTAATCCATTTAGGAACCAAAAATTGGAGACATTTTTCAATGAGAACCAATTCTGAAGAAACAAAACTTATTTTTAAAACATAATAACATAATGATGACCTCTAAGAAAATAAAATGTTTTACATTAAAATTAACACATTTTTCCTGTTGGTAAATAAGTTGAGAAAGTTGGCCTCCACAAAATCTACAGTAAAAATATGAATTTTAGTAACGCAAGTTGAGAAGACTTCAGAAATTGTGTATATAAAGCATCTCTCGGTGTTACTGAGCCCAGGATCTGATAACTGAGCAGTGTTCAGGCAAGCTGGGCAGGGCAGATTAAACCAGTGTGTGAAGAATGTATCTGCTCAGGGCTGATAGCCATGACCAAATAAAACAGCCCTCCGAATCGCTCCCACTT
>NW_006345198.1:0-466 GCF_000327345.1 Myotis davidii
AAAACTTGTTGAAATAAGATTGTAAAGTTTCTAAGAAAGTAGTTACAGTCTATCTCTCCTTATCAATTTTTGTTTTTGTTCTTTTAGTTTCTTTTAGAATGTACATTTTCTAAGAATTATGAGTATTTATTGGTCACCAACGGTCTCCTCTAGCAATCTTTTGAGGCAGGAGGTTGTGTTCAGTTGGTATTATACTGAAGAACTATGGACATCTGATTAAAGACCAGAAATATAAATATTTTTTCATGGAAATGGCTCATTTTTGAACTTGTCAAACATGTGGCCTTGAAAGTTTGTCACTCATGCTTATAGAAATGATTTAATTTCTAAGTATAATAAGCTCTTAAAAAGGAGATATGTATTGATAAAATGATAGTAGTAATATGGTTATAGGCAAGATCAGTGCAAAAATTCCAGTTCAAAGAACACTTTGTAGAATATAATGAATTTTCAAATTTTCTTTTTT
>NW_006345199.1:0-466 GCF_000327345.1 Myotis davidii
CCAAGCTGACTTCTGCAGCTGCCTTCAGTATGGCTGCAAAGTTGGGGGGTGAAGTTTGTTTTTCCCTCTCAGTATTGGCAACCCCGGACCTCCACAGGGCCACCCCCAATGCGTTCCAAACAGGGATCAGTCACAGAGATATATAACGATTCTACACAGCAGTTCTCGGGTTTGCAGATAATGTGCCCCACATCGCAGCACCAGGCGCAAGGAGAGACAATTTGGGGGAGTCTACGTGACAGCAGGGCTCTGTGGCTCCATTTCTTAGTTTGGAACACCAACTGCCTGGTGATAAATTCCTTCCGACAACCTCAGAAGAACCTCTGCGCTTTGTCCTAGCCCAAGCCTCTCAGCATCTACAGTTTGCACCACTCACTCCATGAGGAGTGGCCTCCTGAGAGTCTCTGCACCTCACAGCCAAGTGAGCGCCAGCTACAGCCAGATCCTCCCCTCTCTGGGCCAAGCT
>NW_006345200.1:0-466 GCF_000327345.1 Myotis davidii
AAGTGAGAAAGACCCATTATCATCTTTTAAATAGCATGTGTCGGACCTGTGGGAATGGAGTCTCCGCCTTTTATCAATATCGCCAAATACCGAGTCTTTAACTAGAGTTATGCAGGCGTGCAGTATTCTTGTCTTGCAATTTTTCTATTAACTTGGACATACTGGGAATGCTTAACCTCGGGGAAGTCCCGAAAATGCCAAGGAAATGAATGGCTTTGTGCTGCGTTGCTGAAACATGTCCACTGATATGCAAAACTCCGCGGTGCGTCCCCAGGCGTCACTCATAGCTGCTGGCTTAAGCTGAAAGGCCTGAATCTGTGAGGTGGATCAGGCCGTTTCTTAAGTCTCTGTCTATTGGGCTTTTGTTTCTTGCTCTCTTCTTTATTTATTAATGTATTTATTTTTTAGATTTCAGAGAGGAAAGGAGAAAGAGAAAGAGAGATAGAAGTATCAATGATGAGAGAGA
>NW_006345201.1:0-466 GCF_000327345.1 Myotis davidii
CTTATTTATTTTATAACTAGAAGTTGTACCTTTTGACCATCTTCACCCATTTTTCTCTCCTTTAACCCTGATATCCGACAACCACTAAACTATTCTTTGTATCTATGAGCTTGGTTTGTTTTTTTGTTTGTTTGTTATAGATTCTATATATAAGTAAGATCATTATATTTGTTTTTCTCTTTCTAACTTATTTTACTTAACATAATACCCCCAATTTTTAGCCATGTTGTTGCAAACCGTATATTTCCTCCTTTGTTGTGGCTGAATAATATTCCTGTGTGTGTATATCATATTTTCTTTATCCATTTATTTATTGATAGACACTTAGGTTGTTTCCTTGTTTTGGGTATTGTAAATAATGCTGCAATAAACATGAAAGTGTAGAAATTTCTTAGAGATGGTGATTTTATTTTCTTTAGATATATTCCAGAAGTGGATTTCTGGGTCACGTAGTAATTTTATTTTT
>NW_006345202.1:0-466 GCF_000327345.1 Myotis davidii
TGAGAAAGGTTGAAAATCGCTGTAGCATGGTATGATAGGATAGGATCTGATATAATAATATGTAACACAATAATATATGGTATTAATAATACTATACATTGAACATTGTTTATATAATACACATTAATACTTAACTGTTACTGAGCATATACTCTGTGTCAGGTTCTTGGCCAAAATGACCTTTTTAATCTTTACAGTTGCCTTAAAATATGCATTCTCAACAATGCATATCGCTCCTAAGAGGGCAAAAATTAGTTATTGGGGAGGTGAAAAATCTTCGCCATTACAATGCTCTGTGTTTCTCTCAGGGGCCACAGTATATAAACAGAAAAAGTACCATATATCTGTGGCATCAAAATGTCACTGAGGAGCCCTGGCTGGTGAGTTCAATGGTTAGAGCATTGACCCAAGCATCAGAGGGTCTCAGGTTTGATCCTGGTCAAGGGCACATACCTGGGTTGCGGGC
>NW_006345203.1:0-466 GCF_000327345.1 Myotis davidii
ACAATAGATATTGCTCTTCATTCGAAATTGCCACCGCCAAATTTCAATAATCCAAAGCAAAACACAACCAACATAAAGTGTGCTCCCGAATACACTTCTTGATGTACAATGTAATAATGATTGAGAAATTCCATTTCAGAAAGCAAAATCGCTCCCAACCATCGTACCGGTGTAGTCTGAAAACAGGTAACCTCACAAAGGGTGAACAAAACCGTGAACAAATACAAGCAAATGAACTGCCATCACACCCCAACATCCGCACCAATATAACAATCATCAATTTTCGCATCGGTTCGGCATTGTTTGAAAGACGTCCATCAACAATATCAAATATACTGTTGTACCATCAACACACACAATGATGCTCATGCTACCAGCTAAGCCAAAACCTCGATGATGGTAATCTGAACGGGGGCATTGAAAGAGATGTTGCACAATAGATATTGCTCTTCATTCGAAATTGCCA
>NW_006345204.1:0-466 GCF_000327345.1 Myotis davidii
TTTTTTGCCATGATTAGATTAGATTCATGTAGTTTGGGGAGGAAAATCATGGAGTGCCTTTCTCACCGGATCATATCAAGGATTGATATTGTCAGTATTACATATGACTGGTGATCACCTTGATCTTCTGTCTGAAGTAGTGTTCATCAAGTTTCCCACTGTAAAGTTGTTCTTTTTTATTCTCCCTTTCCATACTGGATTCTTTGGAAGAAAGTCATTATGTGCAGCCCACAGTTAAAAGTGGGGAATTATGTTTCCCATCCTTGAAAGTGGGCAACTACATAAACTATTTGAAATTCTTCTGCGTTAGAATGGTCTCTTCCCTTTACTTAATCATTCGTATGTTTGCTTATTCAATGATTTATTTGTTTAGTATGAACTTGTGGGGTTTTATTTTTATACTTTGGGTTATAATCCAATAGTATTTTATCTGTCTACCTATCATCTATCTATCATCTATCTATCT
>NW_006345205.1:0-466 GCF_000327345.1 Myotis davidii
TAGATGCACAGAAACAATGGATAGGACTTGCTTGAAGCAAAGACAAGCCTTTTCTAAAGAAGTTAGTTATATGCCTGTGTGTGACTATCCACCATGACCTGAATTTATGATTAGATCACCCTGTGAGGTTCGGTTCCATAGGAACCCCCGCCCCCCACCTTTTGTTTTTGGTCCATAGTTTTTACCAGCACCTCCAACCCTGGAGAATTCCCAAAGTCACGGAGAGCACCCATGGCTCCCTACCCATCTCTCAACAGTCTCTCTCTTGTTAGTTGTACAGAAAGTGGAACTGCCTAGAAGAGACCTCTGTGTAGACTTTATTTGCCAGGAAGGTTTGGAAAGCTCTTTGGAGCCAGGCAGGCACTAAGGGCGCCTGACACATTAGCCTGTGGTGGGGGGTAGGCTCTCAGCCAGGGAGGTCAGGTGGCTGTGCTGATGTCCTATTGTTCCTGCCTGCTCCCTTGGT
>NW_006345206.1:0-466 GCF_000327345.1 Myotis davidii
GGTGGGGAGGAGACAGGACACGACACCTGCTAGACTAGCATTGCTGCCTGCGATCTGGACCCGCACAGTGGCTGAACCTAACATCCTTTCAGGGGTGGAAAGGTTTGGGTAAAAAGCAACGGCAAATGGAGAGAATAAAAGAGTGGGCTACGCAGTGTTGTACATTCAATCTTATATTAACGCCTCACGATAGACTCAGTTAGAGAATACTATTGGCTCAGTTACGCCAGATGCCAAAAGGGTGCAGCCATCTATTTGCTGGGCACACCCCTGCTCTTAGAACCTGATGAAGTCCACCGGGAGCCTGCAATCCTGAGCGGCCTCCCCTGAGAGACATTCTGGTTATGTACTCTGATGACAAACTGGGCTGATTGCTGGAAACTGAAGGGGATTCTAGCAATTCTATTCTTTAGCTTTAAAATGTATGAACTACTTTCAGAGCAGTTTTAGGTTTACAGAAAAATTG